>NW_009210970.1:20423-35517 GCF_000690835.1 Fulmarus glacialis
TCAGTGGATAAGGAATTGGCTGGATGGTCGCACTCAAAGAGTTGCGGTCAATGGCTCAATGTCCAAGTGGAGACCAGTGACAAGTGGCATTCCTCAGAGGTCAGTACTGGGACCAGCGCTGTTTAACATCTTTGTCGGAGACAAAGACAGTGAGATAGAGTGCACCCTCAGCAAGTTTGCTGACAACAGCAAGCTGTGTGGTGTGGTCGACACGCTGGAGGGAAGGGATGCCATCCAGAGGGACCTTGACAGGCTTGAGAGGTGGGCCTGTGTGAACCTCATGAAGTTCAACAAGGCCAAGTGCAAGGTCCTGCACATGGGTCGGGGCAATCCCAAGTACAAACACAGGCTGGGCAGAGAATGGATTGAGAGCAGCCCTGAGAAGGACTTGGGGGTGGGTGTTCGTTGATGAGAAGCTCAACACGACCCAGCAACGTGCGCTTGCAGCCCAGAAAGCCAAACGTATTCTCGGCTGCACCAAAAGAAGCGTGGCCAGCAGGTCAAGGGAGGCGATTCTGCCCCTCTACTCTACCCTGGTGAGACCTCACCTGCAGCACCGCGTCCAGCTCCGGAGCCCCAACATAAGAAGGACATGGACCTGTTGGAGCGAGTCCAGAGGAGGGCCAGAAAAATGATCAGAGGGCTAGAGCACCTCCCCTATGTTGACAGGCTGAGAGAGTTGGGATTGTTCAGCCTGGAGAAGAGAAGGGGCCAGGAAGACCTTATAGCAGCCTTCCAGTACCTGAAGAGGGCCTACAACAAAGCTGGAGAGGAACTTTTTACAAGGGCATGTAGTGACAGGACGAGGGGTGATAGCTTTAAACTGAAACAGGGTAGATTTAGATGAGATATAAGGAAGAAATTCTTCACTATGAGGGTGGTGAGGCACTGCAACTTGTGCAAAGGTTGCCCAGAGAAGGTGTGGATGCCCCATCCCTGGAAGTGTTCAAGGCCAGGTTGGATGGGGCTTTGAGCAACCTGGTCTAGTGGAAGGTGTCCCTGCCCATGGCAGGGGGGTTGGACCTAGATGATCTTTAAGGTCCAAACCATTCTACGATTCTACGATTCTATGTGTCATTCTATGAATGACTGGAAAAGAAGGGTAAGGATGAAGAAGCAACATAGAAAACAACGATATTGAGAAGAGACAAACGCTGCAATACATGTACAGCTAAGAAAGCTCAACTTGTCAAGTATGGAAAAAGATATGATGGGTGAGAGGGAAAGAAGATATTAGTCCAAAAGACAAACAAAAAAAAACCCCAAAGTGGCACAGAAAGCCTACAGGCACTGATTGCTTATGGTCTCTTTCAACCCCTCGTGAATTAAAGCAATCAGCAAGACAACAGGTAGGTGCAACCTTCCTCCGCGCACCAAATTATTCTTTACACAGTGCACAGTTAAGCTGCAGAACAACTGATCATACAATGCTTGAATATTACTACTGAATACATGGGCTCATGTGGAAGCTCAACAAGTTGACAGAGAAGTCTATTAAGGGTTACTAGATACACATAAACCAGGTTTGTCTCTGGGAGACCCTGAGCTGCAAGCTAGTGAGAAGCTAGTAGAGCACCCGAAGGATAAGTTTCCTTTATGCTTGCCCTATTCTTGTATTCTTCCCTAAACCAATATGAAAAAGCTAAGAAGAGACTGTATCTACCATCTTTCTCACAGTAGAGATATAGACATAGTTCTACATATATTTCAGTGACAGATCTTTTCTATGCATGCATATGCAAATAAAGTGAGAATCAGTATAAGCATACCTAAAACCCATTTTCAATACAGGCTTTTAAACTATGTATTTGAAACTTCATCACCATATTTATTAATTCCAAAAAATGACTAGAGGTGCATGTTGCACATGCTCCACACACAGGCAAATCTATTAAACCAGGTGTGACCACTGTTTTTCCTACCATCTGTCTTGACCTCTCCTAAGGAATTAACAGAATATTACCTCCTCATCTATTTTTCCTTCCTCTGCATCAGTGCGACGCTCCTTAAGAAACCTCTGTGTTTTTTCTAGTTGAAATTTCACCAACTCTTCTATGGCATCTTTTTCTTCTTTGTCCACAAACTCCTGCACTGCTTCTCCCATTCCTCTTTCAGTTAGAAGTGAAAGCTGTACTTTCTTTATAATTGGGGAAAACATTTTGTTAAGAAGCATCTGCCATCAAAGAAAGCAAGTAATATTTCTGCCATTTCAGATAAATATTACATTAAGTTGGTTCCAAAAACAGTAACGTGCATTGAAGATTTCAGTCAGAGAAAAGCACAGCAATAAGTAAACATGTTACTCGTCATAATACAGTTACAACCCTTTTGCTACTAGCATGTTACACCTATTTAACAGAGTATTTTCCAGACTCTTTGAAGAAAAAAGTTTTATAAACAGTAAAGAAACTACAATGCTGGTCATATCTAAAATACTTTGTCTGAAATGTATTACTGAGAAAGGAGAGAAGGTAAATTGTATTCTTTCCTAGTTCCCCTCCCTTTTTTAAACTGAAGTTAAGATCAACTTGCAGAGACATAAAAACGCTATTAAAAACAGGCCCTGAATTATTACAGATGCTAAATTAGTTTTACTGTAAAATTCTAACATTAAAAAATGGCAGTTACAGAGCAGGGCAAATTATTATTATGAAGCATTAAGAGCTATTAAGCAGAAGCCTACTCTATTGAAGTGCAATTCTGTAAATACCAATAGTTCTCACATGTTCATCAAGTGAGATGATATTCATCAAGATATTCTACATTAAGATATTACTATGGACACTAATTAGTAAAAATAGTAGATGCTACTGGTGGTGTTTCACAGCCATTCTCTTCTCTACCCTCCTTCCCAATACAGTAAGAAGAGACATTCTGAGAATGAAACCCCCATATGGACAGTAACGTTTAAATATCAGCCTCTTTTGTCTGTAAACTACAGCACAAATAATTTCTTAGTAATAAGCATTATATATGCTTATTAATGATTTTTGATCCTTCCAGGTGTCCTTCAGGAACTGTTTTGAGGGTTGCATTGGAAGCATAAAACCTTCCCTGACATAATGCTGCGCAGAGGAATAAATTTTACAGCTATTATAAAATAAGTTTACAAACAAAAAAATACGATAAGCATCTCGAAAGAGTGACTGATTGTAATGATGCAGAATGTTCATGTAGACTTTCAGCAACTAAGCTTTTTTCCAAAGGAAAAAAAAAAAAAAAAGCTTGCTGAAGAGACAAACAGCAGTGCTTTTAACTCCTAGGCCTCAGTTTACCAGCAACACTGGGACTTAACAGAGTCTGGTACTTGTTAGACATTTTTGGTCTAGCATTTTTTGAACATCTAACTACAGCCCTGTGCCACCTCAGGGTCCAAGGACTCTTTTGTTTCCCTAATCAGACAACATCAGGTGTCTAGCAAAGCCTGAAGCACAAGCTATCTTAACACAATGTTTAAGATCCCTATCATCATTTTGGGGCACAATATGCTTCCCCCCACCTCTTTCTTTCATTACCAGTGTTAACTTAAAACGTATTATCCCCCTACTGCAAGCCTCCCCAGAACATCAATGGATTCTTTCAAGTTTTTACAGATGTTGAGCTGCTGAAGCAGGTCTCAAATGCAGGGACCAGTAACTGAGCTGTTTTTACAAGAACATACAAACAAGTTGGGAAGATGGTGTAACAGCAACAATTTTGCAGAATAAGCGAGGAAAAGGGATTAAAAACAAAATTTATTTTTCATAGAATAATACAGTGCCCTGTCTTTGACACTGCTACCCCTCCCCATGGGATTTAGGGGTGGCATAGATTTGAAGAAGTACCTACTTCTGAACTAGTCACCCTGGGTTCCCTACCATATTCACAAGGCAAACAGCCCTTCCAGGGCATGATTTATGCCATCCTAATACTGATGCCTAACATGTGCTTAAGGTTAGGCAAGATGATATAATTTTGGGGATCTTTATTTCAGGAATCCTTGCTCTAATGACTTTCTATGATTCTATGTTCTGAAGTAGCTTCTGAAAGTTATGCTTGATCATCTAGATCAAGCATTTGAGCGTCTGACTCACTGATTATTATTTTTTGCCTCTGAGATGTAACTGCCCTGGTGTTGGGAAAAGGGAAATAAATCAGGTTTAACGAAAGGGTGGGGAGAAAGCAAACTATTGGGTGGGGTGGGGGGGCTCTCTTCCTTCTCCCTGCTCTGCTTTAAATATAACGTGGAATTGCACTATGTCTGAGGACACAAATATACTGCAAAGTAACAAGTTACTCCATGTCAGCTAGTAATAGTAAATGGTACATTGACCCTATAGTAAATTGAGGTAGCTTCTCACGCAGAGCATGCTGCCTTACATTTTCCTCCTGTAAGAACACAACACATCATTTAGTACAGGGCAGACACTGCAAGTTCACATGAAGAGTTATCATAATGTTCTCAAACCAGCATGAGTTCACATACCCTATACAACCTATACACAACAGTTACTTGTTAACCTAAGACATACACTTCATACAGAAATTCACGTACAGTTATATAGGAAATAAATTCACTTCTTGGTAAACATCACAGTCTTTTCAGGGCACACTACTTCTATTAAGAAAGCAAAAAAAGATAAAAAGATTATATTCCACTAAAAAAAAAAAAGGTAGAAAGATACCTTCTCCGCTGTCTGAAAATACTGCTTTACAAGGTCTTCCACCCTCAGTGTCATCCCCTCAGAAGCAGGTCTGCCAACCAGTTTTCCAAAATTAAGATCGCTGTCTAGAATAGAAAAGCACAGTGGCCCTGTCACCCACGTTTGCAGCTTTTAATTATCATCATCCCACTGACAGTAATAGGAAAAAAGATTAATATAGGCCTCTTAAGAATTGTGGTCCCTTTTATATGTAAAGGTTTTTTGTTCTAACTGTAGAGTCTATTGTCTGAAGACACAGGTAAACATAGCAGATACAATTGTACAAGACAACTCCACCTCTACCAGATACAAAGTGTTCTTCTAACTACCAAGCGTCTGGAATTATAAATTGAACACCATGTCCTGAAGGTTATTGTAATTGAACTCTAGAACATCACAAATGGAAGAATATCAAAGGACCCATCAAAGCACAAGGGTTTTCTTATAAGTAACTCTGTCACTAGAGAAGAAATTTTCCTCCAAAGCACACTGGTTGATTTTCAGTAGAAAATGTTCACAGCTCATTAAGGCTGCCTCCCATTCTCGGGCAGCAAGGTAGGAATGACAGAAGGAAAGGCATGATCAACTGAGGTTACCACATACCACGCAAAGTAATATAAGGTGACTACAGACTGCTTCCAGACATCTGCCACATGCAAGCACAAAACACTGTTTTGTTAGCCTTGTCACATAAGCAGCTATGACAAAAGAAACAACTTCTGAACTCATGAAGTCTTAATATCACCTGTACTGAACCCCAGCATTATGTGCACATGTACTGAAAATTTTGACTGCTTTATTAGCCACCTCCCTTGTATTAGAGGATATCCAATAAAGCAATGCAAAGAACCATGGTATTCTACTAACCATTTATTATTAAAAATTCTAGGCATGGTGAGAAATACTACAATAGTAACAGCTATTAGTTGTTTTGCACAAATGCTTGAATAGAGACATAACTGGAACAGACAAGCCAAGAGCACCTCACACACATGATTAATTAGGGCAAACAAAATGCTGTTGTACATTTGGACCTTTTTTTTTTTTTTAAAATATACAAACATTTCTCAAGCCCATCCCCTCCATTACTATTTTAGGTATAAACAAATGAATTAGTACAGCAATAAAATTAAAAAACAAAGGGAAAAAGCACAACACCCATCTCTCTTCCTGCAGAGTGCCCAAAACCAACCACCTCATTCTGAGAAGTCTCAGGAGTGAGATGTTTAATGCATTTCATGGTAATTATCATAGAATCATGGAGTAACTTAATCTGGTATGGGGCTATGTGTATTACTATAAGCAACTCAATAAGGTTTGAGGCCAAAGAAAAAGGAATTATTTATGAATAACTGTCAGAAGATGCTGTGCTGAATATCAGAATTTTAGACAAACCCAGAAATAGAACAGAAATACTGTGCAGTATATACACTTAAATGCGACTATGCATCTTTGCTCGTCCTATAACACACAGATGGTAGACACCAAGCCTTTGCAAGTGCTGGGTAACAAAATAAAGGAAGAAGAATGAAAGCCAAGGCAAGCCAATGATTCCTTCCTTTATAATTACCATTTTTCTCTTTTAGTTCACGATGCCTGAAAAAGTGTATGATGTCTTTTGGGTTAGCCACCCTATCCATGTACTTCTGGCTAAAACGATGGACGCTGAATGGTTCGAAGCCACCTGTATAATCAACCTAAGAGAGAAAAGGAAAAATTTAAATATGAAACAAACAGAAATAGAGAAGGCATACAGATCAAGATGAGTTTGTTACCCTTCAAAGGAAAAATTAAAGTAAAAAAGTCAACCTAAAATTAATGCTTTCCCACACTATGCAGAATAGTTAATGGATAATAACAGCTAATAATATTAACAGAATAGCTAGTAACAGCCCAGATTCATAACTTGTTCCTAACTTGATTCATTTAGTAGTCTTCAGGAAAGTTTCCGTAAATTAGGTTAGGAACACAGGATAATATGACTTAAGAAAAACTTCTCTGTAAATAGCCACTTTTCATGCCCTTATTCAGACCAGCAGTGAAGTACACTTATGACCAATCTCATCCTTTACTGTAGACTACTACTTATACCACAGGTAAACAGAATCATGGTATGAAGGCGATTTATATTTGCCAGTACACAGTAAGAAATTTTATATATTATGTGTTTATAGAAAAAGCATGACTTTGCTTTGAAACTTTTCACAGTGACCTTTCAAAACAAAGCAATCCAAACTGAACAATTTCTTACTCGTAATCTTATGAGAGGCTTCTCTGGCTGGCGTGGATTTCCCAAGCGTTCTCTTTCTGCATTGTCCAGCATCAGTTCAACCTGTGAAGCAGAATGAGAAATTCAGTTCCACTTTGTTATCTTACAGATGCCTGAACTCTTCAAGTATAACTTAAAATCCATTCAGCTGCAGGGGGGAGCTATAAAAATGATTATAGGATGTGCTCTCATTCCTGAACACACATATGTACCAGTATCCAGCCAAAAGCCATAAGAACGAATGAGAAAAAAGTCACAATGAAAGGCTTATCTTTCAGATACAGTGTAGACCAGCTACATCACTGATCACTCATACTATTTTACTTTTAGCCATTATCCTTTGCTAATTTTTTTTTTTTTGTACAAAGATCATACGGGCCCCCATAAAGCAGTTCCAGCCTACTCTAATAGGTCATCCCAGTCAAGGAATCTAGAAGCCAAGGCTGCAGTGAATGTCATGGAATTAGCTTCCTATGGAAACACTGCCTAAGTCCATCTCAAGTAATATGGGGCAAGGCACAAGATTTCTCATCTTCCAGTCTCAAAACCAGTCACAGATCCCATTCCCTGTCCATACGCTGTTATCCATATACCATTAGCGTTACAAGTTACCTTTTCCATGCAGAATGCTTGTATTGCCTGAGTTACTTTAGGATTGTCGGGATTAAAAAGATCTGGGTGATCAGCTAGAACAATATCCTCCATGTGGAAAGTTCGCACTGTCTCTAGAGCAATCTTCTGCATTTTCATTTTTTTCCCTTTAACATGCAGCAAACCAATGTGTCTAGAAGGAGAAAGGTAACTTACTAGAAGATAAACTTAAGAGAACTATGGTAAAAGATTTGTTTTAAATTCATGTTCACTTTTCAGGGACAAAAGTTTAAAAGCTATAGGAAGTTCTTGGATCTGTACTTCAGGGTTAGCCCTGCCAAACTTCAGTTCTATTATATTTAGGTTGTACTTGTTCCATCCACAAGCACATCTACACAGTTCCTTGTATTCCAATTTATCAGGGTGTAACTCCTTTTATATAAGTTCCGTTTGCTTCAAATGTTAGGTTTAATCTTAAGTAAAGCAAAAGTTATTCCAGGCACTGATTCTATCTACTTCATTTGTTATGTCACACTGTGAAGCTAATCCACACTATAACACAAGTCCTTTCGTACTTAATAGAAGTATTTTTCCTTTCTCAACACAACACGAGAGACATAAGACAAGGGATAAACAAAAACAAAAAGAAAAGATCACACACTTCTTCACAGCTTCCCCGGGGGACAGAGATGTCACCACTGAACTTCCTGGCTGAGAAACATAGAAACGTTGCCGTTCATTTTGGAATGGAGCTATTTTGCACTCGTGTTCATGACCCCACACAACAAGATTAATAAAGTCATCTAAAAACTGCTCTGGAATGTAGTTGGTAGCTCCATGTTTGCTCCTGTTCAAGAAAAGAGAAAAATAATTAGAACGTGTACAGTCATGGGTGGGCAAGGGGGGAGTGAAGGAGGAGAAAAACATCAGTGTGATTTAAAGTGATACAGAAACTCCAGCAAGAATACCTGATGTACTCTTCATATCAGGTACTCTTCACATTTATTCCTTACGCAATTGTTTAAAGTATTTGGTTAAACAAAAAGGCAACTTACACAGCTCATTCTTTTCTGCTCTCCTCCTTTTATTTGGATCTCCCTTTTCTTTTTACTTGGCTTGCAAGACTTCAGGGTTTTTTCCATGTGAATGCTTTTATAGCACCTCATGGCCTTTTTTGTTGTGGTGGTTTTTTTTTCATTTTGTTTTGTTTTTTTTTAATGGTGGGCTAAAAACCACTGAATTATATAGACATGGGACACACCACCCCCCATCCCTTTCCAGAAGGTAGAGGAGATGGAGGAGGAATGAGCTCCTTCAGCCTACTGGACAGAGATCAGTACACAGGGTTATCTGAGCTATATTTGTTTACTTCTGCCTCACCGTTACTTGCACATGAGGATTGCACTCTTATTCAGGAAAAACTGTAAGAAAGGATTTGGAAGAGAACTCTGCCTGTTCCTACTACCACTGCCGGCAGAAGCGTCTAGGCAGAAAGAATACAAGCTACCTATTCTTTATTCAAGAGAAATAGTAAAGTATAGCAGTGCAAGTGATGATACGGTACTTGTCAAATTAGGGTTCGAACAAGGATAGAAAATAAAATATGAAGTTTGATGCTCTTTCAGCTCTAACAAGCAGACAAGACTTAATTATATGCATACTACATTACAAACCCTCCACTGCCCCTAACTATAAGAGTTTGGGAAGAGATTTCCCAACGTTCCCAACTCATTTATTTCAACTCTTTTCCTTTATGATTCTTCTGTATGAAGAGCTGTAAACCAATGCCTTCATTTGGGAAAATCTTAAGAAACCAGCTATTTACAAGAAGCACCAACTAGCATAGCTCCTTTATCACCTATCCTTTTCGAGGCAGTTTAATGAAGCAACACAGTAAGTTTAAAAGTCACTGCAATTCATTCAATACTGTTACCTATTTTGATGAATCACAAACAAGTTAAACCAACTATCTTCATCTTCCTTTGGTCTCAGCATGGTTACTTGTTTATTGACAAACATACGATACAACCTTTCATCTGGAATAGCTCCTGGAGCGGACAAAACAAAACATTAAATCATTTTTGTGTGGTAAACCAACTACTTATTTTATAGCATTTTTATTAGCAACTCTATTAAAAAAAGCATCAAGAACACAAATCTGTGGCAAGATCAGATCTTCATTTTCATGACCTAAGAAGTCTGAGGCATGATTATGAATTTGAACAGATCAAAGTATAAATTGTCTATTTTACTAGATAGACTTCTGAAAATAAGACATTTTAACATGAAATCTACCTTTAAACAACTGCTAAAAGCAGTTTCATTAACTACATCTGGTTTGAGACCTCTTGCCAGTTTTCTGTGCCTAACAACTGACTATGGGCAGAATTAAAAATTTTAGAAGAGGTGTTTTGTTTCTTGTTGACAGAGAAAGTATATTTTGTTGTAAGGTGGAGTCTAAAACTAGATACAACTGAGTAGAGATGGAGTTCTTAAACATACTTTGAAATCCTCTGCAAAACAAGAAATAAACCATGAATTCTGCAAAATCTGTGCTTTCACACACAGCAGGAAAAAGTCTCTAGTACTTCTGAACTGTTGTCACTGATTATTTCCTTGATGTTTTTAACAAGGAAAAAAAAACCCAAAACCAAACCATCCATACCCAGGGTTCATGATGCATTTCAATAAAATCCCATATGGAGTTTACGTATTTTGTTTAAGAACAAGTGCTCTTTAAATTTGAGAAAAGTCAAGAGGGTATATAATCCTGGCACAAGCTCAAAGAAACATCTCATGAACATTTTCATGCAGCAACACCTGTACTTTAGAAAGTTGTGGCATTTCCCAGTAACGATTTTGGGTATTAAAAATTCAAATGCTTTTTGAAAACTTTTATATTGTGGTATTAGAACCCTGACTACTAACCCTTAGAATATTAGAACCCTGACTACTAACCCCTAGAACATCTACCAAGCTTTTAAAGTATCTCATTAAACACATGAAATCATGGCCAACTAGGACTTAATTTATAGCTCTAAAAGTTGCTTAGAAATAAGTGTTTAATCACTCATGACTGGACATAAAATAAGGGGAAAAAATTAAGATCTTAACAGTTAACTTCCCTAGAATTCTAAGTATTCTTACTTGGAATAACCATTCTAAGTAAGAAGTGAGGATAGAGGGGAAGGCGGAGGAGAAGATAGAAAGGGACAAACTGAAGTTGAAAACCCACCATAGAACACCTTTAAAATGTGAAACTCTTCATAAGTTTCTTTAAAGAAACGGAGGTTACCTGTGACAGATATTACTTATGAACCATTTCAGACAGACACATCAGACATTAGGTTTCTGCTCAGACAGTTTATGCTTTTAAATATAAAAAAAAACCACTGTCAGCCAGTGACAACGCAGCAGGAGGGGAAACCTGACACTGTCACAGAACTGATATGCTTTAATTTAGCATTACTTAGACCTTCATGCTTGTTGCAGCACTATGTTTGTTCCAACTTAATTTAGACCTATTGAGCTTCAGTAATACATGAACAGTCTAGCCAGAGTCTGGCAGACTAATACTTACCCAAGCCATACAGAGCAATTTTTGTTCTACCCTTACGCAACAAAATGGGACTAATATCTATTTTCTCCACAGAATTTGAACGTCCAAAGTGATTCAACAATCCTGCACAGCTTAAAATATCCAACGCACACAGTGCATCTGCCTGTAGAAAATATTAAGAAACTTTGAAAAAGTTTTAAAAACTTTGAACAGAACATTTAGTCTTTAAAGTCTAAGTGAAACAGTCTCAAAAGCGAGAGAGAATATCTTTCTTTAAGTAACTTCTGCAGTTGAAAAACCCCGCCACATATATTAGCTTTTTTTTCAGTACTCATGGGTACAGAAGCAAATCCCTTCTCCTTCCAAGTCTTGCTTCATTTGAACAACATGAAATTAAACATTAAATCATTCAGAAAACAAAACAAAAAAACCCTAAACAGCCAAAGTCTCTAAACTACTACAGAAAATTATCTGGTTAAGCTAACTACTTCACAATAGGTCCAAAGTTAAATTTCTGTGGTTAAAACACTCATCTCCATGATACACTGCTATTTGATATAAAATACAAAATCACTAATTCAACATGTGCTTTGCTGCTTTCTAAATGTCCTTTTCCTGCTTTTAGTTGTTGATTTTTAAACTAGCATTTCATCATTATTAGATTATCCTCCTTGAAATTATAAGATGCATATCAATTGCATATGCACAAGTCCAAGTACCAAAATTCCCCTTCTTTAAGAAAAAAGCTTTCAGTCTCTATAAATAGAAATTGTTTTAGAAACTTTCTGAAAGGCTGCCATTTCTTGGCATGAAAAGTGATTCTGTTCTCAGTAACAGACATCTATCTAAATTAAGAATTTAAACATAGTTCATATAGATCCCTTAACTTCTTTGCATTCTCTTTTTTAATGTCACGCTTAACTTGTTGTCACTAATTAACAGAATTCCTAAAGATACACAAAATATTTAAGTGAAGAGTGGAGCAACTGACTAAAACTAGCCTGTTCTCCAAGAACTGTATTTCTATACAAGTCTCTGTTTCTATATTATTTTTGTAATGTAACAGTATAGTACAATTAGGATAATAATTACCCCTGTGGGATCATCATGATTGCCATGAATAGTAAAAATTGGAATAGAAATGTTGAGATTTCCATCCTGATAATTCACCCACGGAAACCTGAAGAAGAAGAGGAAAAAAAAGTTAAACTATATCTGCAAATTGGTGGATAATTCCCAATGTTCTCTTCAAATTAACGTCATCCCAAATACATCATGACAGCAGGACAAATGAGTACTAAGGCTATGAATAAACTTCAGCTGCACAGTGTAAGAAGATTCTTACTCATGGACTGGAATGGCACTTCCCACTGGGAACAGGGTAGCAAAAAGATCCTATTTTTTTAGAGCAAGCTTATGAAAAGAATTGTACAACATGTTGCGCGGTACATGCAAGAGCAGCAGACTGGGCTGTGCAACCTTTATTTACACACAAGGAACTCTGCTGATTTTAGCAGAGCAATTCACATAAATTGGTTTACTTCCATTGTACTTGAAGGACAAGAAACTACAGATTACATAAATGTATCAACACACTCAGAAGTTTCTAAAAGAATTGTGTGTATTCCTTTATAGACTTAGATTACAAAAGATGATAGGTGAAGTCATCCTGTAAACTGTCTCACACAAACAGGCCTAAAACTTTGAGGTTTCAGTCACGGAGGATACAAATCATAAAAATCACAACACATACATCAATACGCAAACCAAACCTTACACCATAATTTATAGGAACATACTTACTTGCTATAATGAAAATTAACTGCCTGATCACTCAAAATTTCAAACTGAACAGGACGATCACCCATGCAGTGTTTTCTTAGTGATTCCAAACAAGAGTGCACTGTTTTTCTGGAAGGTTTGTTTTCATGAAAAAGGTCCCCACCTAATAAAACAAAGTCCACCTGTATGTAACAAAAAGCTCTATTATTTTAATACAACATTTTGTATTCCCTTGAAAGACTTCTAAGCAAATTGTTTAAATTATTTCTTCTAAGAGTTCCACATATCTCCTTATATCTGGACTTCTAGGTAAAATGAGTTGGTAGTTGCAGACAGGGTGTTTCATTTCCTCATGAAACAAACATTAACTAAATTATTCATTAAAACAAAACCAAACCCCAAAAGACCCATTTGTAAAGAGTTATAGGAGAAAACAACCAATAGTGTGATAGTGTTGAAAAGAAATACTAGTGAAGTGTTTTAAAAAGGGTCTCCAGATTGGCTCCTGAACATTTTCTTTGACAGGCATGAAGAGCTACATTATCTTTTCACTGCTGTGGTGCCTAGTGGGAAGACATCAGTAGCTATTGCCACATTACTTTGAGAAGGTACTAGTTGCAGTTTCTGTATATATTTAGCTTTTGAAAAAGCATTATGGAAAAAAAATCATCTTCATCAAAATTACAAATAATTTGACTACGAAACACTCAATCCTTAAAAACAGAAACAACACTTTAGAAGTTTCTTACTTTTTTTTTTTTTTACTTTCTAAGTTGTCTGAAGACTTTGTATCATTACCCTCGCTCTCCCCAACTATTTTCCCTTCTTGCAGTGACAAACCCTCTCTAAGTACCACTGGAACTGGAGCAGGCAATCTGAAAATACCGTTAATGCAACCAGGGTCACAGTTTAATAAGAACGCCCTCACAAAGGAATAGGCATTCCTTTTACTAAAACAGAAACATAACTGGTTGCAATAAATAGTTTAGTTCAGTCATTTAATTTGATATTACTGAAGATTGCACCAGGACTAAGCTTTATAGCTTCTGGCAGGTTGGAACGTATTTTCCACAGTCTCACTCCTTCACTTTCCAAAAGGCAGTACGTACTTCATTTTTTTCAGCATGGTCCAGAATTTCATTAAAAGTTACAAACGTATCATTTCCACGCACTGGATCCTTCTCCAAATAGCCAAGATGAATATCAGTAGCAATAAGTATTTTAAAGGTATCTTCATCATCCCTGAATAAGACAGGGAAATTTGTGTTAGAGAGCAATATACTTAAGAATTTCAACACAGAGTTTATTAAGGTAAGCTGTTCTGTCTGAAGAGAGAAAGATTTTTTATAAAACAGCACATTTGTTATAAGACTTTATCAAAATATAATTCCTGTAATAGTCTCAAAACATTTCACTACTTTTATTGCAAACAGCACTTCACCTAACCAACCAGTTTGAAGATTTGGTTATCCCAATCAGCCTACTCTAGCAAAGAGCTAGAACCATCTCTCTGAAGTAGCTAATGAAAAACTAAAGAATCCTTTGTATGTTTTCTGCCTTTAAGAAGACTTGGTGAACAAACATTCAATTTCTCTCTTTGCACTAGTAATCTACATATATATGAAAGCAAGTATGATGATCATAACGACCTGAGGGAAAACACAAATGACGGATCCAAGTCCTTCTTGACTTCCAAACATACAAAAGACTTGCTATCTGGTATGACAGAACTGCATAGAGCTGCCGACAACAGGAGCTTACTGCGAGTTGATGGTACTCATCTTCGTGCCAAGACTCCTCACAAAAAGGCTCTGGACACAGCTTAGTAAGTCAAGTCAGGAGGTCAGTTTCTATCTTCATAGATGCTACGTAAAGCCTAAAAGACGAAAATAGAAACGAATTAGAATGAAGGGCGCAGCGAGCCGAATGATCAGTTACCCCCTCTTTTACTGGTAATTACTGCTTGCAGAAAAACTCAAGATAAGGAGAGATCCGTGCTTGCTTTAACCATTTACTACCGCGCAAGACGCGTGGCTACCCCGTGGGGCACCGCCAGCCCTCTCACACCGGTCGCCCGGGCACGGAGCGCTGCTCCTGACGCCTCCCTCCCCGGCAGGGCCACCCGGAGGCATGCAAGGAACGCGCAACTTCATGGGAACGGCCGCAAAGCCTGACTGGGCAGGAGGCCGGGCGGATGGGCACGGCGGCACC
>NW_009210971.1:0-14215 GCF_000690835.1 Fulmarus glacialis
GGGGGGGAGGGGGGGAAGGGGGAATTCTCCCTACTGTGAGTTCTCTAATGGAGAACAGTTGTCCCAGTACAGGTGATTCATGGCATCAGAAGTGGCCCTTGCAATTCTTTAATTATCTGATAGCGCTGTAGTCTTTGAAAGCATTCCTTGATGTGAGAAATTTGGGAGTCTGTTTATTGAGTCTTTTTTCAAGAATTGGGAGAATTTGTTTGTTGTCAGTGGTGCTGAACAGAACCATGTGTTTTTACTTCTGGAGAGGATACGTAATGGCTGGGGACTATTTAAATCCTTCAGTGCTAGAACAGCATTTCTGGCTATAAATTAAAGTTGTCATAGTATGCCTACTAGACTGTAAATTAGACTGAACTGAGGTCAAGACTGTCGCCCTTCCTGCAGTGGGATGAATTTGGGTTTTCCCATACTGTGTGTCACACCATTTTATATCCCTTTTCATTTATGCATTTCCATCATCCATTTAAAGTCACCTAATTCTGTATTTGCATTGGTGCAGGCTTTCTCAAACCCAAGTAAGCAAGACCTATTTTCATGCCTTTAAATATGTCATCGTGGCATTCAGACATCTTCTGTGAAGTGATGGGAAAAAATGACGCTTTGGATTCTCAGCTTTATTGTCTTTAAGTGACTTTTAGGTCTGCACAGCTGAATTTGAAAAGATGCCTTTGCTAGAAGCTAGTCCTGTACGTTTAGCCAGCTGAAGCCTCGGGCTGTGTTTTTTTTTTTTCTTTTGTCATGTGGTGTTGCCAATACAAAATACCCAGTAATTGTTACTGTGCAGCAAAACTCTTTTAATGCTGTTGCAACTCCTTTTCTCTCTGCAGGGCTGAAAAAGATGAAGGGCAGTATTTCTGTCCCTAGAGTAAGTAGAGAGTAATTGAAATGCACGCAGAGCACATCTGATGAGTAGCAAGTTGCCGTGTTTGGTGTTTTTTTTTTGTCTCTGAGCATAACCCCAAAGTGTTTGGCAAGAAATATTACTGCCAGGAAGCCCTTACAGTTATTATCTATGACTATAAATACTGTACCTGTTACCTTAACTTGCATGTAACATTAAGCACAGTTGACTTATATCTTTCTTTTGGCTTTTTTTTTAACAGTTGTTTAAATCACTTGCCCTTTATGTAGAATTCATGTCTGAAAAAGGAATTCCAACTGAAGAAGAAACATTGAATTCCTTTCCTTTAGTAACACCTGAGGATGTTTTTTTTGTTTCTTGCTTTTTTTTTTTTTAAAGTTCTCTTAAATTCTGTCTCTTGCAAGAAAATGAGAAAATGACCCATTGTGAAATATGGATACTCTGTAGGTCATCCACAACAATTTCATAAAAACTCTGTGCAGAGCACATTATCAGCCCAACTGGTCTTGTATTGTTTCTGGTGGCATATTTACACTTTTTAATCGGTTTTCTAGTCTTCACTATATCTTTGGTGTTAAAATAAATATAGTGCAATTGACTATTGATAATTATTTACTTTAATGTGTGAGGTTTTGCAAATTAGAACATCCCTTTCACTAAAAGTCACAGGAAGTAGCAGGGTTTTGCACTTCTCCCAAGTTGTGTGTGTGTGTTTTCATATTTAATTTGCTAACACACATTCTCCAAGGTAGGTTTGTTAGAACTGAGATCTTCATGCTGTTCTCCTTTGTTAATTATATTTCCTTTAATTTTGCTGGTGTCATTTTGCAACGTGAGGCTCTGGTTTGAACCCTTCAAATTCACTTGTGCTGGAGGGCTTCAGCTGCAAAGATGTAGAAGATAGACGTTAAAATGATTCCCTCTTTGTTTTTCCCCTTGTCTCGTGTGGATTGTCATCGCGTTGTGTGTGTTAGTCTTGTGTTTGGGACACTTACATGTTTGATCTCTAACTAACATGTTCTCTAACTTGATCTATCTAACACTGTTCCTCTCTTAAGGGTGCTAGGCCAGGCTAAGTCAAGGTTTCATTTTACATGGATGAATGTGTTGTTTACAGTATATATTACAAACGCTCTATCTGAAGTTTTCCGAAATGCTGCAACTTTGCTCATACTGAGGTCTGGAGTAAAACAAACTTCATCTTCACTGAAAGTATATTTCAGTCATTGCTTCTGAAAATCCCAGCATCCGCATGGCTGCTTGACAAGGGTGAGGATGGTTTCAGTGTTCTCAGAATTACTTGTGTGGTCTTTGTTTAAAGTAAGTTTTTATCCATTTCCTCTTTCCATTTATACATGGCCTCTCTTCTGCTGCATTGTTCTATGTGTGTAGCCTCTTGCAGCCCCCTCCGCTCCGCAGCACAAAAAAAATCTTACGTGGTACCTCTTTCTTCCACGCAGGCATCTGAATCAACTGTTAGAAATTATTGGGTTAACTTGTACCTCTGAGGTTTGTTTTAGATTCTATGGAAGCTCAGGGGATTTTTGAATTTGTTTGGTTTTTTAAATTTTTTTTGCAAGTAGTCCGGCCAGAAACTTATATCTTATAATGAAAACTCAAATTGTGGAATAATCGATCTTTTTGCTTCCCTAGAGTGCCTTGTATACTGTTGTTATGTCCTATATGATTATTACAGTTGGAAACATGGGATTTTGTCAAACACCTTTTATCAGTATTTTTAGTTCTCAGGAATTCAGTAATTCTCCTGTGATCAGAAGAAATTTGAATCCTATTTCTGTTCTTGGTTTCATTAAAACAGGATGTCCTATAAATTTCCTTTAAAATAATTGACAGTGTGTACTGCAAAACTTTGGAGTTCTTTTTGCATGAACTGATACATTGGTGTATTCAGTGCTAGAGAGACTAGCATTAAAAATACGTGTTTCCTGCTTTAAAAGGCAAATTACAAACATTTCTTTTCTCTCTGGCAATCAGCACACAGGCGGAGTTGAACATTTGAAACCAAACTTGATCTGAAATGTATCTTGTTGTCTTAGAGCTATTTTAGTTAACTACAAATCAGAAACAGAGTGTACCTGTTTAAGCAACCATGCCAGATCCTTAGGGTAACCTTTATGTTGCCCCTTTTCTTTTTTGAGCATATCAGTTCCATAGTTTTTAATGAAATCACATTTATAAACTGATAGGAGCAGAGCTTGTATGTAGCTTGTTCTGTAAAGTGTTCAATGCATTTTGGTGCATTCAGAGGTAATAGTGTTGGGAGCGTGTACGTATGTCCTTGGTTTTCGCAGATAACCTTGTTATGTTCTTGGTGATTCATCTTGCTGTTTTCTGGCATAATTTTTTTTTTTTTTTTCCAATTAATGGTAATACTATTCAGTTTTCTGTTAACTCCAGTAGAATTCATATTTATCTATTAAGGATGCAAAAGCAAGGGAGAAAATAGGAGGTCACATTTATTCTGGGATAAGTATCTGCAGTTAATGGAGTTACCATGAGGAATTAATGTGTTTTGCTATTCATATTATTTAATTCCGCTTGAACTGGCCTCTGGCTATCTTTGTGGATCCTTTTGAAAGCAAGCTTGGAGCAAGGCAACAATAAATACTCTGACTCATCACAGTGCATATTTAGGTATTTAGACAAATATTTAACTCTAAGTGCAGTTTCTCAATCTGGCTCCAAGTAAGCAGATAAAGAAACAAGCCTTTTTGATCGCATTGATCAGGTGAACGAGGTTGCTTTTACATGAGCTTTCTTTGAATCTCCTAAGGGCTTCTCTGCTTGAAGCAGAAGTGGGAAAACAAATGGCTGTGTATTCCTGTCACCCATTGTAGTTATACCTTATGATGAGTTTGCTTTGCATTTGGGATTGCCCTTTTCGTCCATGTTGTAGTGCACACAGTTCAGACGGTCCCAGCCCTGTGTGGTGCTTTCAGCCTCAATGATGGTTATAAATAAGAAAATCTAGTGAAGGCTGAAGGTCAGGACTCATCTTGCCCTACTGCATCGACCTGCTTTGAGCAACCACAAGCTACAGGAGCATTCTCATTTGTTTCAGACGAGGAAAGTAACACGGTGTCTGGGTGGGCACTGCAGCTGCAGTCTTACTGATGGTTTAGCTGGGTGTCTTCCTGAGCTCCATCCTGCCTGCAGCAGCCAGTTGCTGCGAGACCACCGCCTCTTTGGCCAGTGTGCACCAGTGTTTGACGTGTGCTCTGTTTGAGAGAGTGTAACACTTTAAAAGTTCCTTGGATAGAAATTGTGCTGATGCTCAAAAAAGGGCTGAAAACCCCCCTATCCTCTTGTGTTAGGTGAATCCTGAGTCTTTTCAACTAATTACCAATGGTTTGGTTTTCATTAGTCCTGGAGGTTGTTAGCTCCCAAAGACTTCAGCTGCAGCTTTGTTTGCTCAACATCACTGAAGAGCAATGCTTGGAGACCGAGTTATACATTCGTGTAATCTTTCTGGCTTATAAACAACCCTGCTGACACACCCATGTAAGTGAAGGCCACGCCAGGACGCAGACCTACCTTCCCACCATGTTAGCGAGGAGCAGTGCTCAAAAGAAGATGTTTCTTTAGGAAAAGAAACCCTTGTAATCACAAGCATGTCTGGTTTGTATCTTTCTCTTGTGTGTGTATATATATTACAATGTCTTAGTTACATATTTGTGTGCATTTTAATGCTATGTTTGTATATACTGTTCTTTTATTTCTTCTCTGCTGGAAGTATTTCAGTTGAGGTTATCCACAAGATTACCCAGTCACCACGTTATGATTGTTCTCTAACGAATGTCATTGGCATTGCCACCACACGAGAGAGTGAGCAAGGCTTGCTGGCTGGCCTCTTGAGGGTGTGACAGAAAACTCTTTCTCTCTTGCTGAAACCAAGTTCAATTATCCATTTTGAAATGTTTTCTTTTTGAGTATGGGCATTTCTTGTATCCTGTAAAAAATGGAGCAGCGTGCCATGTTCTGATGCAAGGCTAGATTTTCTGGTGTAATACCTAATTGCGACTACGGACTGTTGTGGTATTTTCAGTGTTGGTGTTACTGAGACCTCACCTGTGAGTTTTGGACAATTATTTCTCTGAAATACTTTTCCTTAAAAACCCTCTCTTTTCAGTGGTAGCTTTTATCTTTCAACAGAAATAATTTTAATTAAAAAGAAGGAAGAAAAAAAGGGCAAGTTGAGTTTTGACAGCAACAGAAGTAGTTGTATTAGTTTTAGGAATGAAAAGTATACCAACCTGGAGAAAAATTTAAGGGCCAAGATGTATGTATAGGTAAAGCAGAGGTGAACTTACAGTAATAACATTGATGCAGTTGACTTTTACTGACAGCTGTGTTTGCAGAAGGGTGCCTCTTCTACAACACATAGGCTGGATCTGATGCATAAAACCAACTTATCCAGAAGTTTTTCAGGTCGTATAATAGTCTTGACAGCCTGCTTTCTGTTGCCTTCTTTTGATGCTTGTGTACCTCTTCCCTACTTCGGGATCAAAACTGTGTCTGCCATTTGACCTTGTGCTGGGGAGAGTCCGCGATGATCCTACAGGCCACTTCTTAGTCCCAGGTTTTTATATTTGTGTCAGGAGTGTTTGGTAGTTTTTTGGCTCACTTACACTTCACAGAGGTTTATATCCTCTTAAATGTATTTACTTACCAAATGACCTCTGAAACATGTACTTCTATTCTTAGTCTATGTAGGTGTAACTTGAGCACCAAGGAAAATTGTACAATGGGGAAAAAAAAAAAAAGAAAAAAAAAATAGCCTTTCTTGAGCTCCTTTAAACATCCGCATGCCTCCCATTGCTTTGGTACACATCTTCCTCCCATTTGTAGTAGGCTTAGATTGTTTTTAGCACTCGCACTTTACTCTATTTCCTGGAGACTGATGCGATTTAGCACCGCAGAGGGACCAGAGGAAATGATCTCTTGACTGAGTCTATTAATTATTGTTCCCCCGAGAATCAATTTCTTCTTCAGAAAGAATGGCAATAGCAAACAGAAAAAGCACTCTGGAAACAAGCTAGTGCAATTACTACTCACGTGTTTGGCAAATTAGGGGACTGATCCTTTTCCTGAAGGTTTCAAAGAAGCATATTCGTTCTGTTTCGATGTAACTTTTTATAAGAAAATCAGTGTTTGAGCCTGTAATTCTTCATACTTGCTTGAAGCTTGAAAGTTTGATTTCTTTGGAAGGAAAATATTTGGAAAGTTCAGCAAAATTCCACTTGGCCAGTATCTAGGAATGTAAGACACGGGGGACCTCCTGGGCCGTGGATCCCTGCCCCTTTCTGTTGCACACAACTACGTGTAATCCCTTACATAAACACAGCAGGCTCTGGGTCTCAGAAGTAGTTTTTCTTCGGTTCACTCCTTCAGCTGAAGGGCTCTTCCAGAGCTCTGCGATGATAGTCATCTTTTCATATTGGCCCAAATTTATGCTTGGGGCAATCTGAGCTTTTAGCTTAAATTGCACTTTTGCTGCCCTGGTATTTATCCAGGTTTTTCCCACTTCATTTTGTTTTGGCTGAGGAAGGGGAGCTGGCTCTTTGCTGTGATGGACATCTTTATTCTGTGCCTTTACCTAGAAACTGTCCTTTGCGCTTGTTGCTTTCTTCAGGTGTGGACTTCATGCATAGTGGAAACAAACGGCTGCCTGGGAGAGCAGAGTGACGGAGCTCATACTGTGGCCTGAAGTCAAAGAGAAAATGTCCTCTGTGCAGATCCCTCCCCCACCCCCACTATAAATGGAGCCCGAGCTTAGCAGTTGACATCAACATTGCAGCATTCTTCATTTAGATGAACACTGCCCTTGGCGACCTTTTCAACTCGGCTTTTTTTTTTTTTAATTTCCCATCTTTTAAATAGATGCCCTAATCACTTTATTCTGCAGTTCCTCAGAAGCAGCATCCCCTCAGAGGCTGGGATCTGCTGCCTCCGCAGGCAGAGGAGAGGGAAGCTGAGCACTCATCTTTCTCACTCCGCTGGAGCTTCTCTTGAAGTGTGTTTTCCGTGGCTCCTGGTTTCAGGGACAGAAGAGGGAGAGGTGGAGTTGGGAGGTAGCAAACTGTAGCTGCGGGGGATGAAAAAGGAAGGAAAAGGGCAAAGTACTGATGAGAGGGTATAGCTGAGGAGACCCCACTGCTGTTGTGTTTGGAAGCCAGCCAGCTGCCCGAGCACTGATCCCTCGCAGCCCCTGCAGCCCCCGGCCCTTGCACCAGTGCCCCTGGCACAGCCCAGGGGGTATAAAAACTCCTGGCACTTGGAGTAGCAACTGTGGAGGAAGCTCCTAGATGCCTCCCTACCACATTAAACCGTAGTTAAGTGAAGCAGATGTTCATTACTGAGGGGAAACCTTTTGCTCATATGAACAGATTTGTTTTGCACCACTACTACTGTGACAATAACTAATTTTTGTATGGATAGCTTAATTCGGAGGAAGCCTTCAGCTTTTACATTTACTTAGCCATAGTTGTGGTTACATTGTCATCGGGAAAATCGCACTTCTGCCTGAAATGTAATACACATATTTGACAAAGATGACTACAACTTAAATGGGAACTTCTTTAGTCCCCTTCTTCTCCCTAATTCATTGGCTTCACCGGTGCTATTCTTTCTGTTTTGCCAAACTTGAGAAAATAGAAAATACAAGATTAAAAAGACACAGAACAGTACATACTGTTTAAAGAAAATCTGTTGCAAACTGAGTTAATTTGAAAATTACATACATTTTCCATTCATGCTGGCTTTATTCCTCTCTTGCATGGCTACACTTAAGATTTAAAATCATTATCTTTGTGCTAAGCAGTGGTCCTTTGTGCTGTGCATGCTCACCAGGGATATGTTGCATTTTCTGGGGGAAATGTAATTTATACTTGTAAAATTTTAAGGATGACATTACATTAAGTAAAGGAGTTTTTTTGCATGTCATGAATCTGAATGGGGAAGAAGAGGAGCAGATCTATATATGCCTCATTGTTTAAAGTGTAAGTGTGCCAGCTCTCTCCTACATCTTTTTCCCCAGGGCTGTAAAGTTTTAGTAGCACTTAGCAAGATGTTCAAAGGTAATACATGCCAATATGATTTTAAGGACAGCATAAGCCATTTTGAAGTAGTGACTCATACAAAGTGTTAATAAGTACAACTGCACTCAAATTGCTTAAAGCTGCCTTTGTTACACTACAAAGGTGAGAGGTGCTTCTGAAATGCCAAATCAAGATTAAATTGTCTTCAAACTTGTCCATCAGTAAACATCTGTCGAATAATCTTCTGTTAGGTCAGATTGGCTAATTCTAATTCTCTTACATTTTTTTGAGGGAGGGGGTCCACAAACTTAAGAAGTTTCAAAAAGCTGGGCGAAGTTTATGAAGTTTTCAATTTTTCTGTCACTAGGAGTACTTCAAAAATGGATTCTGTTCTGTATGGAATAAAAAATTATGTTAGTTGTCCTTCCCAACCTCTTCACGCAGTGCCAGAATGGAGTGGGGGTGGTGAAAAGGTTATTCCAGTTATTGGTGGCCCGGAAGGCCTCCTGGTTGATGAGGTGGAGCAAGGACCCCATGCACTCCCCCTGTCCTGCTTTAGGTTTCCTGGGCAGGTTTAAGGTGTGAGGTGCAGGGATGGTGTTAGGGGTCTGCTGTAGATGCCAAGTTCCGCTTTGCTCTAGAAGTCCGTAATGTTACTAGAGAAAGAAATACTACTGGGAGATACACGTCTATGGGAAACTTTTATTTCTTAGAGAAGATACTATTAATAATGATAGGAAGGATATTTCTGGATCTAGTAGTCAACATATTTCTTCTCCTAATAGTTATTGAATGAAAAGATCACTGTGTTTCACAATTAGCGTTGGTATGTAGGAATGACCTTGTGGAAGAGCTGACTAACAAAACAGTCCTCGATCGAATGCTTACCATTTAATTAATTTCAAATAGAAAGGTGAACAAAATACAGTCAGAAATCAAGGGGAAATAATTAATTAAATTAACTAAACTAAAGAGGTCGAGGGAGACGGCTTTTTTTTTTTTTTTTTTTAAAACAAAGTCCCCAAACTGTCTGAACCACACAAAATGTTTTATTGGAGATGCAAATGGATTAACTGCTTCAGAATAAAGGACGAGCAGAGATCCTGCAACACATGCTGTGGCTTGGAGGTTAAAGGCTTCTGTGAAAACTGTCAAAAGTCAAGCTGAGCTCTTTACAGGGGCAACTGATGCAAATAAAAGAGGTTCTTCAGACATAAGAATGAGGATTGAAACGAAGTCACAATGCATTGAAAGTGTAGTATACCTTAAAAATAATCTAGATATGATCTCAAAACTAGATATATTTTCTACCGCCACTCTCAATAACAATGATTTCCTTGGAGGTGCTGTATTAAAACCAAGATAATTTGTGTGAGGGCCTGAAAAAGAGGCTCTCTGATTTATGAATAAAACCTAAGTGTCTGATCTTCCTGGGTCCTGAGAACTGTATGATAGCCATCCCTAAATGACCATAAGAATGCCACAAGGTCAAAAGTCATGTGTATGTTTTCTTCCTCCTAATTATTACTGATTGTTTTTCTAAAATATATTACTTCTCTCTGCAAGTTTTGCGTTCACTGTTTCATTAGACATCGCAAAATATCATAGGGGACTGACACATGAAATTTAAAATCCGATCTCAGACATTTTTGATAGATCAGTCATTTCAGAGCTGCTCACATATGAGTGGAGAATAACAAATACATTCCTTGCTGTTGAGAAGAAGCAAAAATGTGACTCGGGCACCTATAGGTTGATTATTCTGACATCAGTTGTGTGAAAGGCTTTAGAACAAGAAAGTCATTATTAAAGACAAGGAATAACGGTGAATGGAAGATGAGAGAAAAATGAAGCATAATTTTACCATAGCCAAATTGTGCCAGAATAATTTGATGGTTCTCCTTGATAGATGTTGCATTTCTGAAAAGTGTGGGGGGGGTGTTTTTTTCTTTTCTGAACACAGGCCTTGTAGAATATATCAGATGTTAGGTTTTTGGTAGAGAAAGGGAAGTGTTTATACTCTTGCAAAGAGCACTGGTACAGTTTCACTGGGAATCCGAATACATTTCCAGTGCCTCATGTTCAAGAAAGATAAATTAATGTCTGGAGGAATTGTAAGAAAACATTTAAGGAGGTAGAGGTACTATCATCTTGAGGACTGGAGCAGAATAACTTTGCTTAGCCTAGCAAAAGGGAAGATGAGAAGGGTGTGATTTTTCTCCATGACTATATTAAGGGAATAAACAGAAAAGAAAGAGAATTCTTTCTGTTAGAGCACAGCGATGACAACAAATGAATCATACACTAGGCATAAATAAACTCAGGTTAGCAATTAGGTGGCTTTTGCTATGGCAGCAGGGTGTTTCTCAAACAACCTCTCACTCAGATGATGTTCACCTTTCTTTTCTCGTGTTCTCTCATCGAAAGTGTTGTCTGGAGTAGGAAATCCTGTTCTGACCAGGACTTGTAGGGTCCACGAGAAGTATTGCTTTTCACAGAAGAACCACTTTAGATCAAAGAGATTTGCATTGAGCAATTTGTGGTGGTTTCTGTGTGGAAGGACTATTAGCATTGTGTATATCTGTTCAAAGGCTCATATTCCACTCTGAATAAATGAAAAATAGAGCCTTGAGTATCCATGGAGACAAAATGTGCTGGAGGACATAAAAACTGGAAAAGTTATAAGATATTTTCATCTCTAGACTTTTTTATTGAATGGAATGTATTTATGATGGAGGCAGATCACTTTATAAGACATAAAATCCTATGTACCCATTAGTCTTCTGGGCTTTGAAGTACATTAATATCATGAAGGCAAAAAATGCGGAACTTAAGCAAACAAAGATTGGTAGTCAAGTGCATTAGGAAAATGAAGATTGAGCTTTAGTGTCACTGGGGCAGAAGAATAGCTTGTAGCTTTGGTGCAATGATTTAATCCAATTCCATTTTTCCCGCTTTCCTTTTTTTACCATTTATAGGGTACTTTTATATATTTTTTAAATTTATTTGTTTTAAGGTTTCTGCCGAGTGGAAGAAATATCACTCGGCCATCCCTTCCCCTCTGATGAGGAGTGAGATGGCGTTTTTGTCCCCATGTGTATGGGAGCAGAGCATGGTTTGATTCTTGTAGAGGGATAGAGAAGAGCCCTGGGAAGCACTAGCAACCCAGTCCAGCAAATATGTGAGGGTTGGTTTTGTTTTTTTTTTTTTAAAGACAGAAGCTATGCAGCCTTAAAAGGACTTGTTTAAATTTTTGTGTGTGTGTGCTGAATATGTCAAGTTTGTAAGGAGCCAGCGATTCTTGCATCCTTTTGAAGTGAAAATTATAGAATACTTCACATACTGTTTCTCACCAAAATGCAGATTCTATCTCTTGCTACGGGTAGCATCATAAAACTGAATTTATTGAGAAACAGTGTGTGGACTGTTTTCATAATTTGCCATTTAAAAAAGGGTTGGGAGGCCAGGATCTGCTGGCTTCTAACAACCTTGACACAGTGCACTCAGAAGGAACCCCCTCTCCTCCCCCTCACCCTGCAAACCTAAACAAGTCCTTTTAAGGCTGTATGAGAAGGATGGTTGATAGCTAAGGATATAGGTGCTATATAAATCATTAAATAAGTGAATTGAATAATATGAGAAGGACTGGAGTGAAATGTAAACCAGAAATGGCAGTAGAAATGCAAAGCTCCGTAGAAATTTGCTGGAGGTTTGGTGCATTTCACGGCTTCTTTGCCTTAAAATTAATTCAGATGATTGGGGAGTGTATGGTGTATTCCTATTGTATAAGCATAGCTGAGCTAGGGTCTCACAGAAGGATCTGAAGGGTGTTTTACAAACACTCAGTAATTGGTTTCCATGAATTGCTAAAGAATGCAGTGATGGAGGCTGTTTGAATTTCAGTTTATATGGTTTGCTAATGGGGAACTGAGTGGTACAGTGTTCATTTGCCTGTCATTTTTTGAGTGCTTCCTTAGCTTATGGTTATTTTACAGCAGGCAAATCCTATGAGCCTTTGAACAAAGTGAAAAATGTGATTGCTGCTTTAGGACAGCTTCATTTTTTCCTGCGTGCATTATATGTCTGGCTTTTCCCATTTCGAACTCTTGTGATTAGGTTGCACACTACACCTAACTTTCCTCCCACCAGGCACTGTGCTTTACCAGCCATCACTGGATTTAACACTGTTCCTCTTCAATGTGTGGCTTTATTATGAAATGTATGTTGGGTTAATGGGCATGAGGTGCTTGGCTTTGCAAGCTGATACAGCAATCTTGTTTTCTTTTTCCTATTCTAAACTTTATTAATTTAGGCATTAGTATGGGTTTAATGTAGTATCACTTAGATTAGCAAAATGTTAAAATCATTCCTGTAAGTCAAATCCCTTAATGCATCTTCTCATCTGTGAAACTCCTCTGGAATGGCCTTGGCTTAGCCAAGGCTGCTCTCTAGCATTGGTAACAGGCTGTGAGCTGTGGTCTGGCTATGAATAAATGTAATGCAGTAAAGTCTATCCTGATAAAATTTTTGGCATTACTCCTATTGTATGTGGAACTTTTAAAACATATTTGATTTCTGTGTGGCTTGTTGCGTATCTCTGTCTGCAGGACTCTGATCGTAATCCCTTTAACATGAATGGGAGTTGTTTCTTCTCTCACTGGAGTCAGTTGAAAAAGTCCGCAGTATCTTCCCCCCCCCCCCCCCCCCCACCTCAGACGCTCCAACACTGCCTAAGCTTTTTCAGGTGTCTGCCTCATTTTACCCCTGGAAGTGGCTTTATTACCAGACTTTGAATAGTGGCTCTTTAACTGTGCATTGACTTCATTTGTAATCATCATAACATGGAGGGCAGAACAACCTTTGCTACTTCATAGGACTCCTCAGTATTTTATTACTAATAATTATTAACATGCTACACCACTGTACAGACAGTACAGGATGCAGCTAAATCCAGTTGTGGATAAATGCTTGCCAACCGTGACAAGTTCATCCTCTTTACCTCTGTTAGTAAGGGACACTAGGCTGGTTGAAGGCGTAAAGACTCATGCCATCTTTTCATGTTGTCCTCTCTTTAACATCGAGTAAAACTTCAATAGATGATGCTACTGACATCAGTGAAAGTCAAGTGTCATATTTGTCGTGGAGGACACAGTTAACTAGTTCTGCACATTTGAATCCCTCTCTGTGAGAAAATGTGGTCGAGATGCTGAGTTGGGACAGAGTTTTTGTAGAAAAGCATCCTGGCAAGAGGCCAACGCAAGAGACTGGATTGGGGCAGCGCTGTTCCCAGTTGAGTCTCGGGATTAGATAGATGCCAATATTTCTGGGTTTTGAACGGAGCTGCCCATCAATAACCTTGAGTCCAAAGGGAAGATGCCACTCTGCTCCGGAGGAGTTTCAAGGCAGCAAGATGAACGAAAGCTCCTCAAAGAAAGAAATGGTCTGGCTTATCTTTACTGTTTTGTGACTTTAAAAAATGTCAGTTTTTATTTTGAGAATTGCTTTCCTTGATTTGCTGTGAAAGACCAGACTGTTTCCTTGGATTTCTTCCCTAGCCACACAGTTTTGGGCAACTTCACATTCAGATTTGAATCTAAATTCTTTGAGTCAGCCTCATCATTGGCATGAAATAGTAAAATAAATTCTAAGTGTGATGGATTTCTTTTAAATGGAAAGGTTTATTAGCTTATTAATTTCTTGGGTAGTTTGGTAATGAGTACTCAGGCAAATGTTTTTATTATTCTTTCTTATTTCATTTTTTGTTTGTCCCCTAAAGGAGAGCTCTTGCTTTTGGCAGTGATTTTTATTGGCCACATTTAGATGGAGTATAAGCGTGCAGCCAGCACGCTTTCTTATGCTGCATAATGAAAAAGTGTGTGCTATAATTTTGAATTATGAAGAAATTTGTTTTCATGATAACTTTGAATATTCTGTGGCGTGTACTTATTTATCACAATAGGTACTTTTTATTTCAACAATGTACTAATTAGCATGTTAATACTCTTTAAAGACCCAAGACTGACAGCGAAGGTTTGGGGAAAACAGCACGATGTACTAATTTGTTTTTCTAAATGATACTTTGCCACTTATTTTCTCAGCTGGTCAGTAAACTACTGTAGATAAAAATTTCTGCTTATCTGACAGAAGAAGTTTTATGGGTTTAAAACAGTTTTTCCTTCCTTTAGGAAGGGTGGAGAATGAAAGTTATAACTCGCTCGAGTCTACTGATAAACTTCAATGAATGGCATTGTCAGCTTAAAAACCGTATTCCTCTGTATGCATT
>NW_009210971.1:14231-24802 GCF_000690835.1 Fulmarus glacialis
CATTCCTGCCAGTTTCACAAGTACAGTCTAATATGACTTGTACAAGGGGAAGATTAGAAGTTATCTTTTCTTTTTCTCTTTATTTTTTTACAGAATTAGAGAATAGTTAAGATCAGAAGGGCAGCTCTGGAGATCATCCAGTCTAACCTCCTGCTCAGAGCAGGATCAGCTATAGCAGGTTGCTCAGGGCTGTGTCCAGCCGTGTTTTGGGTATCTCCAGAGATGGAGAAATATGACTTGTACAAGGGGAAGATTAGAAGTTATCTTTTCTTTTTCTCTTTATTTTTTTACAGAATTAGAGAATAGTTAAGATCAGAAGGGCAGCTCTGGAGATCATCCAGTCTAACCTCCTGCTCAGAGCAGGATCAGCTATAGCAGGTTGCTCAGGGCTGTGTCCAGCCGTGTTTTGGGTATCTCCAGAGATGGAGACTACACAACCTGTCTGGGCAACCTGTTCCAGTGTTTGACCACCCTCACGATAAAAGGTTTGTTCATATGTTTAAGTAGGATTTCAGTCTGTGCCCACTGTCTCTTGTCCTGTCACTGGGCACCACAGAGAAGAGTCTGTACTTCTTCCTCCCATCAGGAATTTCTACATTTCCATAAGACCCCCCTAAGGCTTCGCTCCAGCTCTCTCAGCCTCCCCTTGTATGAGCAATGCTTTGGTCCCTTAATCATCTTTGTGGCCCTTTGCTGGAGGACTTGCTCCAGTAAGTCCCTGTCTCTCTTGTACTGGGGAGCCCAGAACTGGACCCCAAATTGCAGGTATGTCTCTCACCCAGGCTGAGTAGAGGGGAAGGATTCTCTCCCTTGACCTGCTGGTGACGCTTTGCCTAATGCAGCTTATGCAGCTTAGGAAGCTGTTGGCTGCCTTTGCTGTGAGGGCGTGTTGCCGGCTCACGTTCAGCTTGTTGTCCACCAGAACCAGGACCTTTTCTGCAAAGTTGTTTTCCAGCCTGGCGGCCCTGCTATATTTGACTTGTATGCTGGACAGTTCTTGCATTACGCCCAAGTGTCCCTAGAGGTCTAGTGGGTCTGCCGTGATGTGGGCCTGACAGGCAACCTTGTCATTAAGTTTGTGTGCCTTGGTGCAGCATAGGCAGTCTGCATACCCATTAACTCGTGCAGCATTTGACATCTGTAAGTGGCTTGTGGGCCTCATGATGGCTACTAGACATAACTGCAGCGATCTGCTAGGATGCGTAGTCCTGGCGTTGAAATCAATACTGTGTTCTCAGTTTGTGCACACAGTGTAGGTAAGAATACACAAGCTTGGTTCTGCACTAAGCTTTCTCTGTCCTGGGTATCTTAGTGTCTTACCTTACACCAAAAGATGAGCTAGTATCCAAAAGGTTTTGACACAAGAAGAATTGCTCTTGTTCTCAAAATCCAGGGTAGATCTGTTGCTGTTACATAACCACTTTCCCCGCGTGGTTTATGGGTGCAAGTGTTCTCTCTTTTAAGTGTGGATCTTTTACTCATATTAAGGAAGAAAAACGAAACCACAAACTTGCTTGTAAACCAAGAAAAATTACTAAGATTCAGGACCAGATGTGGTACCTGTAACTACTCTTAGCTTCCTGTTTAAGTTGTGCAGCTCAACACGCTTTGTGTTTTCATGTTTATGAAATAAAGGAAGCTGGAAAGCTTTATGCATGTTTCAGGGCCAAGAAAATCCTGCATGCAGACATAAAAGACATCATGTGAAATCTTTATCAAATGGGAATAATGTTCTGAAACAAAAGCAAGGTAATTAAAGATGCTTTCTAACATTTTCTTTGCAACTTTACACCACAATGCTTTTAAAAATGCATTAAATATTACTTTCTGTCAGATGCGAAGATGCATTTCTACCTTTCTAAATGCAGAAGACTGTCAAAATGATAAGCCTGGTTTTCCAGTCAACACTTCTCTTCCTCTAAGTAAGGAAAACTTCTTATCCATATAATGCCAATACATGAAAGAATCACTTTAACAGGCGAATACTCAAAAGTACTGAAAACCAGCCTTGAAGTGAAAGTAAGATGTCAAAAGTACAATTCAGTTCTTTTTTTCAATTTTTTTTTTTAATTGTATAACCTTGTATCATTGATGAAAACAGCTAATATTGCCACTGTATTTGGAGACAAAGTAATTAAATGAATACGAAAATCCTATGTAAAACTTTCTTCTTCCACTGATATGCTACCAGCAGATATATTTATCTCAGATGTACAGCATTTAAAAGGTTTAGTCTTTTTTAGGCTCATAGTGGTGGTGTAGTCCTGAAGAATGCATTTTGCCCTGCGTTAGGGGGATGAAAACTCCAAAGTAGTTACTTGGTTTGCTCCAAATGTTCACCAGAATAATGAAGAATTAAACTTGCCTTTAGCTGTTCATCAACAGGCAGCCTTACATGGTAGCAATTAGATAAGGAATAGTAAAGAGAAATGCTGGAGACTGTACATTAACAATTATAAATATTTAAAACTTCTGGAAAATAAAAGTTCCATCCAAAAAGCAGATGGACTTTGAAATGAGAATTAAAAAGTACTTAATTGGTAGTAAGATCCCATAGAAGACTGGTAGTCTTCTAACCACAGACTGTTGTGATGAGCCATGCGTACCTGTAGTGAAGAGCACAGCTGTTGCAAGAGAATGAACCAGCTCTGAAGTCCAGAAGTAGCTGAGATAAAACTAGTTGGAGCAACCATCTCCACTCAGTGAAAGGAAAGGGGGAGGAAGAAGCAGAGTGCTGAGCTCTTTAGCAGAAAGGGGAGAGCGCTTGTTCTCTTGTCTTGGATGCTCCTTAGGACCAGTCAGTTAGCCAAATATTTCTGTTTTATAGGCTGAGGTGCTTTGTCATTTCTTCATAGCCCTGTTCTGGGCTGTGAATGTACTCTCTTGGAGGTAACAAGGAACGTGCCAGGGCTATATATGCTGATGATTAATGATTTAGGGGACTGTCTTTCTAACAACGGCTGTTTCTACTTAGGCTGAACAGTATTTATCCTATGCGATGTTCACAAAGTTGTTGTACTGAACTGCTAGTACTTGTCTGTACTCCACAGAGGAATCTACAAGAACTGGACCGAGCTCAGCACCTGTGTGTGAAGCCTCATCATAAATACCTAGATTTATGAAATGAGATAAGGATATGTTGGAGGATAAGGGTTTCAATCCCATTGCTGTCCCATGTGTGAAGGACAGTTGCTTCTAATAAGCAGGCTTCAAATTTCTTCATACTGTGAAAATATTACACCCCTGGATACCTCACTCTCCACTTCTCTTTTACAGTCCTCTGGCACCGTAGCTCCACTGGAGCTCGTTACAGCTCTTGCCAACTCTGGCTGCATGCAAGACCCCTTGGTAGAGTACAGAGATGTTCTTCATAACTGATGCAGTAGCCTCAGTAACTTAAGTATTCATTTAAGCTGACTTCTGTTGCTTAGTGTTCACTGAACCTGCAGAAAATCTTTCAGGAAGTTGTCTTCTGCTCATGAGTCTGAGAACTCTGCATGTATGGTCCTCTCTACACGTTAACCTGAACCTTCAACTCTTAGGAGGTAGGACTTACTGATACTCTTTCCAGAGGGGAAAGAGGGAGTTTCTGTTTGGGTATCAGTAGCTAGCAATGTCACATTGTTAATGTTTGGGGGGCATTAGTGTTTTGTTATATTGCCAAACACACATACCCCACTGGATATTTGGAAGCTCACAGAGGCTGATTTGTTGCAGTACCACTCTCCTCTTGGAATTTAAAATGAGAAAGCTCCCTGGTCTGTCCCTTGTGGGACTGCTTCCTGGAGTCTGTGCTGTGTTACAGAGTCTATCAGAGAATCTCTTCATCAGTCGAATGAAATTAATATTAAACATCCCCTACTAACTCTACCACTGTATCTTTACAAAAGACTTTGTACCTCTCCTTTTTTTTTTCCCCAGCTGTTCCCTCAGTGTCTCAGTCAAGGTGACCATTGCCATGTACACAAAATCCTCTTTACTCTGGCAGTGTATGTGATTATTCTTACGTTGGATGTATTTATAACTAACAGGACCAGGCTCAATGTATCATTACATGAAAGAAAGGCTATTGTGGCATACATCAGTTAAATCATCTGGATGGTAGAAGCTACTAGTTTTGGTTTTGTTTGGTGTTTTTGTGTTTGTTTTTTTTTTTTTTAGATTCTGCTTTAGGAATTGCTTCTTCACTGGTAATACTGAGAAGACAGACATGGGGCCATTTGAGGGGTAGCAGTCGGCAGGTGCTTTATGTGTAGTAAATGGCCAAGTGCGTGCCGCTGTACTTGCGTGTTACCTGCCTCACTAGGAGTGGGAGGGGTAACTTCTTGATGAGAGATTTTTGAGGTGGGAACCTAGCACAATAGGAGCCCCTTGTGAGAGTACAAGTACTGTGGCAATATAAACTTTAGTTAGTGTAACTCTCGGGAGGGTTTGAGGTGGGATGTTGAAAAGGCCGAATGCTTTCTGCTTGTCACTTGTCACCTTGGGTAAAGGGATTGGCCCCGTCTGTTGTCAGTTAAGATGATCATTATTTGTTCTTCAGGCAGTGTGGTGTTTTCTGTCAGGTGGTATTATCATATCTGCTTTTGACTCTCCATTATTTAAAATATTCATAGAAGCGACAAAACAACTCTCCTCTTCTCACGCACCCATATTTTCTTTGGCAATGCTGTTGGAGCCCAGCCCTTTGTCCTCCTCACGCTTAGCTTTAAGAAAACGTCGCTAAAGACAGTCACGCTAGGGAAGCAAATGAGGATATTTTGATCATTAAAATAAAAATTATCTGAAGGATCCTTGTCATACTAAATTTTTACGTGTAATAAGAATGTCTTTCTTTCTATTAACCGGGCTGAGCACCATGACGGTGTCCAGCAAGAATCTGCCTGTGGCGGCCTGCCCGTGCCTGACCTGCCTGTGGGCCAGGAGGGCTGTTCCTCCGTGGTAAGAAGAGGGGTCGGGGTGACAGTTGTGTGTCAGATGGAGGAGACGCTCATGGAGGAAGTGTGCACGCAGTCCCACGACACGTTGAGCTGTTGATGTAATTGGTTTACGCTGAGAGAAAAACTTTTATTACAGTCTAGTAGGATGGCAAACCACAATCAAAACAGTTACATTCGTACACAATGTGAAGAAGCTCATTTAATCCTCAGGCAAGTTTCAGAGGTCAGGTCCTTTCATCCCGCTGCCTTGTCTTGGCAGAGGCCTGAGGCCGAGGGTGAGTCCTGTCCTCGCTCTGTAATTCCTCCTCCAGACGGCCTCCCCAGCCAGAATAGCTGTCTCTCTCACTGTATTATCTCCCTGGACCTGGTGAATGCACGCACAGGGAAGCTATGCTGGAAACGTGTGTTGCTTAATCGTCTGTTAAAGCGGTTCTCGATGACCTGGTTCCTTTCAGACCCCTGATCTCCTCCCGGCCTAGCTGGGTTTGCATACGTGCGAGGGTTTAGGGAGGCGGGACGCATGGAGGCCGCTGCGGTTGGCGAGAGATGAGGGGAGAGACGTGTAGGTTTCCAAATAGGTACAACAAGATGGCACCACGCACAGGCGGGAGGTGAAAGGGCTGATGTACTGGTGTGTGGGATTTAAAGGGAAAAGGAGAGCTAGCAGGCTGAGAAGATGGCAGACTGCGGTTTGTAAGGGGAGGTGTGAAGCAAGACCTGAGAAGAGAGAGAAGGAGCAGAAGGATGCGGTCTGTCTGAAGCTGCTCCACTTGCTCAAGAGAAACAGAGGCAACCTCCTTTGGGTCAATTTGAGGAAAGCTGAGGGGTGACCACGAGCTTATTTAGGCCAGTGCTGTCAGAAGTGCTTGTAAATTGTTTGTCTTCCACCTGATTTTTAGAACGTTCTACATGCGTGTTGCTCTGTGAGTTGAAAAATGAGAGAAAAACTGTGAAAACTTGACCGCATGGGGTTTTCACGAGCAGGGAAGCAGAAAGCATTGGCTCTAATAAAACCTGCATCTTCTCAGAGTAACTTCCACAGCGGTGGTGTGCCCAACCGCCCAGTTAGATTCCTCGTGAATGTGACACTGAAAATATTTACATGAGCCGCTGCCTTGGAATGTCTCACGTATCTTTGGGGTGGTGGAGACTAGCGGCTGCGGTGGCCTCTGCCTTCTTGCTGCCAGGTGGGGTGGCTGCGGGGAGTCTCCATCTCATCCTGAGCTTTGCTTTCCGAGGAGTTTATTTAACGCTTGCCAATTACTTATGATGTTCAAGCCAGTTTTTACGGGAAAGTCACATTAATTCACACAAAGTGAGCTGTAGGTGTGTATGGCTGAAAAGATATCAAGAACTGTGTGGATTGAGAAGGTAGAGATTTATTCGAAGACAGGACACTGCTCTCATTTCCCAGAATACACATAAACAAGGAGATAGGATTACATTAAATGGGTTGGCACCAAGAAATAAAAAGCTCTTTTAGGCTTGGTCTGGAGAGAGATGGAAAGTTCTTAAACATTAAGCATCCAGGGAACCTCTCGCTTTTCAGGTACTTGAATGTTTGGAGTTAGCATGTATGGAAAGATGTATTCTAAAATAAATTATAGTTTTGCTGTTCTTTTAGGTCTTGTAGCTTTTCCTTTTTAAAAAAAAAAAAAAGAGAGAGAGAGAGAGACTGAGAATGTGGCAGCAGCAGATTTCTGTGCTTCTGTGAGAATATCCCATCATAGCATTATTTTTGCTGACACGCTGTGTATAACTTTTGAAACATCAAATTAAGGGAGAATCCTAGAAGAAAAGTGATTAAACATCCTTAGTTGCTCTGAAGTACCTACAATGCAGTTCTGTTGCATGAGATAAAAATATTTAATTTTTAGTCTCCTTCGTAAAAAAACCCAATACTATCAGATAAGAAGGATTGTGCAAGGTTAAAAAAAATAACAGAAACAAGGCTTTTTGAAAGGTTTCATGGACTCTGTCTCAGATGGAAGATTATTTTATCATATGGATATGTTCTGCTGCATTCTCCATTACAGATAATGTAAAAGGTTTGGCTGTCACTTGCAATAACATTCCTTTACATTTCTCTGACTATGTAAAGTGGCTAATAGTGGTAGAAAATGTATATTATGAAGATCCCAGGTGGAAGTGTCAGGGAGACCTAAAACAGCTTTCCTGAAGAGTTTGCATTTTTGAAATGTAGGCAAGTTACAACAAAATAAACTCCAATTTTAGTTTGCTGCATATCAGCTATTAAGTAGTTACTGTCCGTTACAAATGCTCCTACTCTATGATATATGAAAAGTGGCTTGTTCTTTGTCACTAAAGGGTGACCTATTTCATACTCATTACGAGGTTGCAGCATGAGCATAGGCTTCTTGGCTGTAATCTCACCACAGAGTTTACCCAGTGGCAATGCTGCAGCAGCTGCCTGGTCTGCCCGTGTTTCAAGCTAAGAAGAAGTCGGACAACTACTAATGAGCGCTACTTGAATAAGAAGAGTAGAAGCAGGGGAAGCAATGTAATAGTGGGATTAGTTGAGAGGTTAGTGCTTGTGTTGTCAAAGTAATTGTCCTTTTTTGTTAATACGTTGCTAGGATCTAGTATGGGCATAAAGGAAGTGAGGAAGAAGACATGTTGAAGAGAGTCAAGAAGTCTAAGAGGAGGACGTGGGGAAAGGAGAATGTAGAGCCCATCCAGGCAGATTAGACGGATTAGAAGAAAAGTATTTTAGGGAAAGGGACAACATCAATGAGGAGCAGGTCAAATGACCTGAGAAAGAGATCCCTGAATAAGCAGTGGAGCAAGTGGGTCATGTTTTGGTAGGTGACCAGAAGATTTTGTAGATCAATAAGTCAATCTTTATTGAATGGAAGAAGTGAGTAATGGTTAACTAAGGTGATAAAGGATGTGGGTTATATTGTTCATCTTTATCTACCGTGAAAGTAGTTATGTGGGCAGTTCTGGAGTATCAGTGTTAAAGATTAAGATAAAATCCTGTGTGACTGAACTCAGTGTGTGTAGTCCCACTGACTTCCATAGAATATTTCTACTCTTAAGTTTTCAGTATCTTACTAACCAAACTGACAGCATGAAACATACCTGAAGAGCTCTTTTTAAAAAGTTTGCATTTTAAGATCTAGAGTTATATAAGGATTGCTTCTTTAGCATTTACAATTCTAAGCATTCCAGTTCATTGTTTAAAATAGGGATCAAAGAAACCCCAGATTTTAATTTTCTGTAAAGAATAATGGCATTATGGCAAATCTTAACTTACAGCTGTCCTAACTTACAGTCTGTTGGACTTCTTCAAGCTGAGGTGGAATCTCCTATCCCGGGGCCAATGTAACATGTCAGGAGAAGGGGGTATTCTTCCTTCTCTCTTACTGACTTTTTGTGGCATGTTACTTCACTTCTCAGTGGTTTCAGTTTCCCTATTTTTCTGTTGAGTCAGAGAATGTCTGGCATTATCCTCATTTATTTCAATTATTAAAGATCAACAGCTTGCTTTATTACTGGTTTTCTAGACAATGCATGCGAGTGACTTTGAGAGATGCTTTTCTAATACGGTTGAGATGCTCTAGAGCATTTGAACAGCAGTCACTCCAAACTAAACAAAGATCTGCCATTTCTGCCCTGCTGGGTTAAGGTTAACCACGTTTAAGATTCCTATTGCTGGATATTATCTTTCCAGTGAAATCTTTTAATGAAACTGTCAGACACATTGATGAAATGAGTACATTTCTTTATAAAGTTTTCTATAATCCTTCCCCAAGTTCACATCAATGTGCTGTATATTTATGAAAGGTGCTTATGAAAAGTTAGTAAATATGCATGTTAGTTTCTATGCAGATTAGGATAATTAGTGGGCTATGGATGAAAGAAAAAAATGAATGGCAAATTAATGTCTGTGGATGTTTACTTGGCCCTCCTTTTTGATGGAAACCTTCCTGTGTTGTATTGTCTCTTGAAATAACTGTTACAGTCTTTCATTTACACGTATATAATTTAAAGTCTGTAATATACACATTTTCGGAAAGAATGAATTTTTACAATCGCCTTGGAAGCTCATCAGTCTAATTAATATAGTTGATATATTATAATTCGTTTTCTTCACGCTATCTCAGTTTCATCTTGTTGTCTCTGTAACCTGTTGACAGGTTAAAATAAACAGTAGTAAAGTAAAAGCTAGTAACAAGCCTTTATTTTATTTTTTCAAATAAAAGCTTCTAATAGGTCGTGGCTTGGAGACACTTTGTCCTTGTCTGTGCCAAACTCAACAGCAACCAAAAAAACCCCCAAACAACAAAAAATCCAAACATGATTAAGGATTTTGTAAACCACAGTGAGATATTGGAAAGAGATGGGAAAAATCTGTTAATAACTTAAATTTCATCCTTTTGTCTTATATCATTTACCATAGTGTGAGAAGTGGAAAAACTCCTTGAATTTCTTTGAAACAGCAAAGAATTGCATGTTTTATGGTGTCGTTCTTCAAACTTATTTTGCCTCCACTTTTTTGTTACAACTTTTAAGCTGAGCTGTGAAGTGGGGCAACTGACCTAATGTGCAAGATATGGAGAGAGAGGGAAAACACTTAAAGAATATTTTTATATCCTTCTGTTCCAGTAGAATATAATATAATATTTAATAAAGGAAAGTGGAAGAAAGTTGGAAATCCAATTCATAATAGGAGGACTTGGCTTTAAATATTTGCTTTTTATAATTTGCCTTCCTTGGTTGCCAATACAATTATTTTCAATAATCTCAGTCCTTTCTCAATACATTATGTTGTGAAAAAGCAATTACTGAAAGACCTGAGCTGGTACAGAAAAACTATTCGGACCGAACTGGTAATTTTCATTCAGGGGCACAGTAAAAAAATCGTATTTGAATTGTAAATGGTAATACCACGTGTATAAATAAAAATAGAGAAAAAACATTCTCAATTCAGCTTTCGTGTCATATTAACAAAAAACAAAACAGAAGCTCAGCTGAATAACTGCATTGGGAAATACTTTTAAGGTGAATAAATCGCAATCTGTTGCTTACCATAAGTGTTTTGTATAGTTTAATTGTTTCATATCGATTCCTTCTTGTTTTGCGAGTGGTTAAGCTGTGGGGTTTTTTACCTGCTTCTACAGGAGGCATTTTTGAGTCTTCTGCCTTGCTGTCCCGTATGTGTTTTATGAAGACGGTAACTTAGCTTTCAGTGCTCAGTTGCTTGTCCTGCTGAGCCTATCTTCAGATCCACCTGGAGTCTCCTGTGAGACCCTGGGGGATGCGGGTGCGAGGTGGTGATGCTGAGGAACACCTCGCCCCCCCGGGGCAGGCACCCTGGGCACCCGCCTCTGGCATAACCGGCCTCCTACTTGCTCTCCTACGTGTCGCAATTTCCATGTTGGCACTCGTATCCAACGAGGAGGGTGAGCGGGTTGAGAGCTGGCGTGAAAGAAGCCTCTCCTGGATGATGAGTGTAGTCATTCAGCGCTCTGAAGTAATGTAAGTTGGGACACCCACATCTGCTGCTTCTTAGGGGCTGGCTTGAGCAGCTGCTTACTCAGCACGCCGGTGGTTGTGAAAGAGGTCGGTTGTAACTCCCCTTAGTTCTTGTACTTCCCAGCGGGACGC
>NW_009210971.1:24833-32557 GCF_000690835.1 Fulmarus glacialis
GAGGGCTTGAGAGTGAAGCATCAGGACTGACTGTCCCTTTTGCAAATCTGACCCTTGAAATATATTTTTTCCCAGTTGGTAACTACAATGGCTTTTACCGAGGTGAATGAGAACTGCGTGCGGTCAGCGCTTCCGACAGGACCGGGCGTTCACTTTGAAAAAAGGAGCCGTTTGGCTCAGGCACAAGAAACAGCGGAGTTTCAGGTGCTGCAGGTGGCTTTCTGAGCTCTCTCACTCCTCCAGCTCACCAAGGGTATTTCCTGCTCTTCATTGCTGGGTGGTCTTTTTTTACACTTGTCAACACGTAAAGTATATATTTATAGCTCTTAAGTGTGTAAACGCGTATTGCTATGGAGTTATTAGCATCTCATCTACTTTGCTGCTGCTTGTGGTTCTAAGATGCTTTTACCAAGGACTATTATAGTAAATTATAAATCGTTAAATAATTTTTTAGGAATGCTCTGACTCAAGCTTATTATACATGTGAGGGCTAGTTTAATTTTTGTTGGTAAATGGAAACTTATTTTCCTTACCAGCTGAAGGGTCTGCAAACAGATTCATCAGGGTGAAAGTAATAAAACCAGCACTGCTCAGGCTCCTCTCCTCCCTTCCATGTGGGAAACGTGATGTTTTCTAACCAGATAGTGGGAATGTTTTCTTCTGCAGGCCTGAGTCACTTGTGAGGAATGCTAAGATTAATGCACAAGATTAATTTTCTCACTGCCGCCTTCTCCATTGCAAAAATGGAAGTTTGCTTGCCTTTGAACTTTTCTCTCATTTCCAGCAAAACTTCAGGTACTCTGAGCATTTTTACTACAGATTCAAACCCAATTTTGCTCTGTAAAGTCTGTCCTTGCCTTTTAGTGACCGTGAGCACAGAAGTTGATGCAAGTCTCTTTCAGACTTAGCTTTTTTAGAGTACAGCAATTAATCTTTCTGTTTGCTCTGGTGCATTTTGTGCGCTGATGCAATATACAGGAAACCTTCTATTCTCACAGAGCTGTGAACAAGAGTTTTTACTTTATCAGGGTTCCCTAGATACACAATATCAATTTAATTTAATTTTGTTCATTTTCAATATAGTATTAATTATACCTAATCTGTAACAACATCTGTTCTGAAATGGCATTTATATTTACTACTGGATTCTCTAAAAGAGATTATGCCCACTGTCTTCTTTCTTAATTAAGCATTAAGAATTATTGAAAGAATTAGTCTTAAGTACTAAAATTAAAATAAGAGATAAAGGATGCCTTCCCAGGTTGCTCCAGAGTAAGCACTACTGTCTATATATTGAATCTCATCAAAGGCTCATGGCTGACAGTGGGCCAATTTTTAATGCACATGATTTCACTGTGGCACGTATTGCACAAATGTTCCCACTGAATTTGAGCAAAAAGACTTAAGGCTCTGTCTGAAATGAATAAAGTACCTGTTGAAGTAATTTTAGCAAAAGCAGTGATACAAAAATGAGTTAACGTTCCCATGACCAGTGCACCTTCATTTATATCTTTTTAAGGTTTAACACACGTAGTTGAAAGCCGTCGTAAGTGAAAGGAGTGCAAATGGCTTTTCTCTGTAGCTTGTAAATAACAACATGCTCCGTGTACTGTCCCTAAAGGAGCAGGGGCAAAGCTCCAGGTATCTTCCTTTGCACTTTGGTCTGGGCATTAGTTTCCAGCACTAACTGGAACAGCTTTGTCCTGCTCTAACCACCGCTGCCGCTTTCGAGGCTGCGGGGAAAATGCCTGGCTTTCCTCTTACCCTGCCTGTGTCCCGGTGCCGCTCCTCAGAAGGGAGGGCGAGAAGGTGGCGCAGAGGTGATAACGCTGGCTCTGGGCCAACCAGCGTCTTTCTGTCTCTTATTTGATTAAAAGGAAATCAGTCCGGAGAGCTGGGAGGAAGAAATGGAGATGTGTCAAATGAGTATGTGCGTAACTTGGTATGGTCACGCGCAGGTACCACTGCTGTGCATCATGTGGCTGTGTGCCTGCTAATGCCTGCGCTTGTGTTCTCTTTGATGCTTATATGGTTGGAGAAGTAATTAATCTGATCAAGACTACAAAAAAAAAAATTAAAGATAATTTCCGTTTTAGATAGGTTGCTTTCTCAGAGCTTGTTTGTCCTGAACACATGCAAAATCCTACTCCACTGATGTCATTGAAATTTCTGCCATGTTCTTTATTTAGGATAGACGTTTACTGAGGGTTCCTGTAGTATTAAGGGGCAGAGATTATCTTGCAGCAAATGTCCCATTCGGCTCTTTCATGGGATTCTGGTTCTCCGCTGTGATGAGCAGATCATGGTGGCGGGGGGGAAAGTAACATTAAAACTCTTGAAAGTTTGTCATTTCATTGAATCAATGAGAAGGCCTAGTTAGTAGTTGAAAAGATAATTAAAATGTGACAGGCTGCTAAGTTTTGTATAGCACGTTGTCATTCTTTTTCAATAGTACTTTTTTTTATTTTAAATTATTCATTACTCTTTTTGGCCTTTTTTTTCTTTTCTGTGTTCCTGCATCTGATTGCTCATTTCAATTCTCATTTTCTAATGCCTTGAATATTTCTTTCTCTTTTTTGACACCCTATTTCACTCTTTGGTCTCCTTGTTTACATTTTCTGCTTTTCCTCCATAGGTCTCATACTCCGACTCTGTTGCTTTCCGACTCAATCTCATATTGGGTACTCATTAACTTCCTGTGAATTGTTCCCTTCAGGCATTCAACACTTGCTTCTACAATTCTTCATGATCCTTCTTTTGTTTCTTTCATGTTATGCTGGAGTCAAGACTGGTCATTATTCCTATTTGCCGACGTAATTTTCTGAGACCCTTGTACTGTTAAGTAGAAACAAAGGCAAGCATGTATTTCGGTGTGCATAACAAGGCTAGAAATGAGTAATAAGTGTGAAAGATAAAATCTTCCTCTTGACTCCAAGAGACCTAGATTTCATTTGAGTTCTCTATTTAGATAACCTTGTTATTTCTGATTATCCATATTCGGATCATCCCCTTTCTATTTTCCCCATATTAATATATTGTCGGTTTAGGACTTGTTCTCTGATCAATGAAAAAGTCCAGATAGCATGGATGAAAACTCCCATTTAGTCTAAATGGGAGGGAAATCGGTCTTAGTAAGATTAATTGAAAATATCTGAAGCACCACACAGATCTTAACAAGCCAATGTGTCAGATTAAACTCGAGAGGAAACAGGCTGAACCAGGCCATCTGAGGCCTTCTTCAAAGACATTTGTTTTATTTATAGTGTATGTTACCTCGGTATGTTTCTAAACAGACAAGAAGGAGGAATTAAGTCATAAGAGTACAGAAACGTACTTGAAATTTAGCATGAAAAGCTTCATACAGCTTTCCAGCCTGTCTCACAACAATTGCTGTAGAGCATCTGGAGAAGAGAGAGGATTAAGCCCTGGGTCTTGAACGATGCACTCACACTTGCACAATGCGTAGCAGAGTGCGGTCTGCATCTGAGAGCGGTGGTGGACTTCTATTCCTGCCTCTACAAATGGTTCCTTTCTGACCTTAAACAATTTCCTTGTGGCTAAATTAAAACAGGGGGGGAAGTGTCAAGCTGCAAAGTCGTAACAGGCTTTTGGTACACTTGGCCCTTTCTGGAGGGGAAACTATAACCTTGAGTGTGTGCCTAAGCTCACTGTGCAATGGAAAGGAAGAAGCAGGTGCTGCTTCTGAACACAGACCTGCCAGCGTGACGGACAGGGCTGCACAAGACCCAGAAAACTTACGTTCGCTGTTCTCCAGCGTGGCCTGACAGGAGGTTCAAACTCCAGTTTCTTGGAAAAGCTGCAAGCCACTAGGTTAGAGAATAGCCTGAGATCAGGGATCTCCTCATTTGTCTTATACCTGCACTGGTTGGTAATGGGGGTTTTTTGGTGGTGGTGGTTGTTTTTTGGGTTTGGTTTGGTTTTTGTATTTTTTTTTTCCTCTTTGTTTTGTTTTTTTCCCAGAAATGTATTCCCACATCTGCTTAATGTTCTGGCCATGAGGCTCTTCTATAAAAGAAAGCCTATTCCCATGTTTTTGAATGAAAGCCATGGTCATCCCTCTGTCCTGTAAGCTTTTAGATGTATCTCTGGGAGACCACCTTCCGAACTTTCCCCCTTTTGAAGCACTGCTGTGTGGACCTTAGGGTGGTGTGGCAGGGCTGAGGTATGGAGGATTGACTAGACTGAGGTTTCATTGAACATGCCAGAAGGGCTGCGGATGCCTGGGCAGTTTCCCTGGCCTAAATTTAAATAACTATGTAAAGTCCCTGTTGAGCATCTAACACAAATCTTTTCTTTTGGTCTTCCCATGTGTAAATTGGAGCGAATATTGAGAGCTAGATACTTCACACGAATGTGGATTGGTCCCTTCTGCTGCTCTGTGGATTCAATATGGTGTATATGTTGCTACAAACTTAGCTTACAAACTAACCGTAGTTGATTTGTTTTGAATTGTCACAAGTCTCAAAATGATGTGAGGTATTACTCCCACTTGATTTCTAATACTCGGCACAGAAGAGAGTAGAGATGTTAATTTTTAAAATAAAATCAAGCATAGTCATTCTTTATGCTCTCAGAATCTAGCAAGAAACAAAGGTTTACCTTCTGATTTTCTCTTTATAGGGTCGTCTTTAACAACCAGACTGATACTCCTTAGACTGAACTTTTCTACATTACTAATATGACTTTTTGAGGTCTGGCACTCTTTTATACACTACACTACAATAATGTGGCATTGGGACCATCAATAGCAATTGGGACCACTTTATCACCAGTCTTCCTTGTTATTTACTACGTAAAATCTTTCACCCAGAGGACGTGGACTTATTCTTCAGGAACAATTGCAACTTACGATGTCTCTAACCCTTTCTATGGAGTGCTTCTTTCTGAACATGTCAAAAGACTGTTAAAAATAATGTGAAAAAGCCTAGTCACCAAAAATCAGAATGTTTCTGTCTTTCTTGCTTTACTAAGTACTGACTGACTCTGCAAATAAATACATTCAGGAACTGCATGAGAAAAGTTGTGAACCTGAGTCGGGCTCTGTTTAGCCCTCGTGGAAAGGCTTTCCTTTCGTCAAGCCTTTTTGCCAGTTAAGACATTAGTAGAAAAACTTTGATAAACAAGGTGTGAAAGCAGAACAAATGGGTGTGGCCCTGCTCCTGCTAATATTTGCTGAAAGATTGGTGTGAGCATCCTTTAGGGCAAGGTTGTCTTCCTGTGCATATACAACAGGGAGAGAAGGTATGGGGTTTATACCGGGGTGCTGTAGCAGCTCCACCCTGCTGGGTAGCTCCCACTTAACTCTTTTCTTACTAGCTAACTTAATTTAATTTACTGACATTACTAGGGACCCTTTAAATGTGGCATCATGGTCAGTTTGGGATTCTACTTTCTGGATTTTTGTTTTCTTGAATGATGTACAGGCAGACCCAAGTGTCTCAGAAGTGAATAGTGGTTTGGGGTACCTGAATTTTTGGATGACCAACTCAAGCCACGGATTTTTTTCAAAGGATGGGGGCTCATAAACAATCCGCCTCAAAGAGCTTCACAAAGTGAATCTCTGTAACCTGATTCTGAGGCAGCACATTTATACAAAAAGCCATACTCCATGTCATAGAGAGCGAGATTATCACTTGGCACATTCCTGGAGGCTTACTCACTGTTAAGATTTGGGAGGGGGAACACCAGAAGCAACACACGCAGTCTATCCAAAGCAGCAAGCTCTTGAGGAACTAGAACACACTGAAGCTTTGAAGTCATGCAAGCATTTCCTCTAGAGATGTAGAAATGTGTAAAGTATAGCAGATCCCAGTTTTTGACCAGGATTCTCGTATTTATAAATGTACCCGGAAGGAAATTTGACTGGTTTGCTCTTATGTTTGCAAAACATAAGTAGGGTGTACTTAACTATTTTTATTATTAATAGTGGTAGTTATAATTTCTAGGTTGGGTATTCTTTAACATGCAGTGAGGAGCTAAATTTACATCTTTGGCCAGTTTTCTGTGTCACACATTGCTACATACTAAAACTATTTGTCAGACGAGTGTTGATTTGAACAGAACAAGTCTTTTGCTCAGAGTAGCCCTGCTCAGGCTAAAGCTGTGCCTTAGCTTCAGGAAACACACTATAATTAAATGCCAATAGAAATTGTTAACTTGGCAATAGCTCAAGCGCTTTATTGAATGAGGCCTTGATTTTTTTATGCCAAGGTAATGTTAGAGCAACGCTTGATTTATCCTGAATTTACAGGACTGTGACAGATCATAATCTAGTTCCTGAGCATTAGAATACTTCCCTGAAAAACAGGAGGAGTGTAGTTCACTTTTTATAACTATACTGTTGTTTTTATGGCTAATAGAATATTCTTCATACGTAATTCTGAGTATAGTCCTGTGGGAGCTGGATGGTTAATATTAGGCAAAGTTAAAAACACCAGAAAGGCAAAAAGCCCCAGTTCACTTTATGAAGAACATAGAGCAGTATTGCGTACGTAGTATGAATGGGAAAATTCCCTGCTTTGTAGATGTATATGTTTCCAAATGTGACTTTGTTATCTTTTTTTAAATAAGAAAATAAATCCTCTCATTCTCAAGCCACAATTCAGAGATGGTAGGATTTTTTTGTATTATTATTTTTCTCTTTTTCTTCAAACCCCTCGCCCCCAACATTTAGCTGTAGTCTTGCATCTAAACAGTACCCTTTGGATTTTTGTACTTGGATTTAGTATTATTGAATAAAAATTCACAATATTCGCAGTGAGAAGGAAACAGAAGCTGGAGTATTTCAAGCTGCAGTGTAATTTGGTTACTGAAGATTCTGATGTGTATCTGCTTGGTTAAGCAATAAGGATATTTATTCTAATGCATGAACCAGGTGGCAAGTGAAGCGATGTCTTATGTCTTATATACAAAAATCTTTACATTGATACTTAATTCATTTCAGAATAAAGGAAGTTGCATGTTACTCAGCTGTTTCTTCTTCCCAAAGATTCAGCAGCACTTCTCTGTAAGAGTTCAGTGCTAGAAACAATAAATTTATATTCATCAGCTCTATTGTGCAAAATTGTACCGATCTGGCAGTTAAAATAATATGATAGTGCTGAGCAATTTGCTTCTCATTTGCTTAACTGAGGAAGGGATTCAGTCTTGAATGTTCTGAGTGCCTTTCAATCTGGTGTATATATGATTAATGTCGGTGAGTCACTTCTGATGGGAATTTTAGCTTTTTCTCACACAACGAGATAGGGAGACTTTCTGCTCCTCCCACGACCAGTTTAAAAGCACTGCAAAAGACAGAAAGGAGGAGGTAATTTTTCAGGTTTTCAGAGTTGCACCCTATTAAAGGACGCGAGGAGATAGCCAGTCTGTTGGCAATTGCTGCACAGGTGTCTGCAAACCAACTAGGACAGCTGAGATTGGGATAGAAGTGTAAGTAGATTGTTACTCGCTTGAGAAACCATCCATTCTCGGTGTTTATTTAAATTCAGAATTTAGCTGGCAGGATTGGTACAGAAGAAGGGGGAAGGAGGATTTGGGAGGGAAATAATTCTGAAGGTGCAGGAAGGCAAATAATGAAGTGAATCCTGTAGGGGTTCATCGTAGGAACTAGTGGAGCTCTGGAGACCTAAGCTGGGGCGAATATAATGCTTTACATAGGTTAGCTCAAAAGCTTGCTGTAGCTGAATGTGAAATAATGTAGGCAT
>NW_009210971.1:32588-120330 GCF_000690835.1 Fulmarus glacialis
TTTCCCTATGATTTTAGAAAATGTTTTTTCTCTGTTTATGTATGTGTGTCTCTGCATAAAGAATATAATATATATTACATTATATGAGATTTAGTTATTTGATTATGAGATTCAGTTTCCACAAAATTCATTGAATGGGGCAGAATGGCTTCAGTACTGAGGAAATTTAAAGGGCTCCAGTTCATGTGTACCTAGAGGCCTTGGAAATGCCTAGGCACATAAATGTATGAGAAGTCCTCAGTGGCATTTTACAGTGTTTAAACAGACTGCTGAGTTAATAACTACTGATCGCAATAGGGCTTAGGCAGCTGACTTGCTTCTGTTTTAGAAAGCCCTGCTACACCTCTGTGTGTGATTTTAGACTTCTAAGTAATGTTAAAATATGGTCTGATATTTAAATGTATATGCTTCACCTAAAATTTAAAGTCTACCCCATGTCACTTGTGACACTGAGTGCAGAACTCCTGAGTTAGTGCTTTGTGGTTTTTAGTTTCTATGTCCGTATCATCTGTCTTGTTAAGCTGCAGCTCTAAGATAGGACAGGGCAAGATCACCTGAGGCTTACCTATGCTACTGTAGGCAACTGTATCATATAATTCTTTTCATTATGGTAGTGATGTTTACTATAGATAACATTACTGTCTATTCAGTGAATAGAAATTTAGTCTTGTATTCTAGAAATTTAGTCTTGTATCTTCGGTCTAATACCTTTTAGACTAGTATGTATTTCAAAACTGACTTGGCAGAAAGCATATGGCTATAATGAGTATAAATGCCAATTATCATTACATTAGTAATGGTGCTCCTGGTTTGGGTTCACATTGTTGTTAGATTTGTATGTGTAATTCATTCTATTACGGAGAAAAAAATGACATTCAATTTGTATTACTAGCAGGTTGGAAAAAAAATTAACCCTTGGGGGGAGGAAAAGGTATTGTCTAAAGCACACAGAACCAACACTTTAGAAGGTGACTTCCAGAAAAAGGAGAAAGATCTGAGAACGGTTCTGTAACTTATTGAGTCAGAGATTGACTCCTTCGCTTCTTCCCTCCTCTGTTCCTCACAGCTCTTTGAGCTCTGTTTGCTTTTCAGAAGTATAACGACATGCTCTGAGTGGCTGAGAAAGCTTATTTCCTCCCTAAGCTGAGAGCAGACAGAGGATGAATGCTTTGGTAGTGCGCTGCTAATGTGCTGATCTGAACATCGGGGGAGAAAACAGGTCTTTACAAAGACGTAAAATGAAAAGATTTTATAACCTCTTCATTAGTTCTCATGTTTGTTTTCAGTATTCTCTGTAGCCATTTTTTTCTTTTCTGAAGACATCTATAGCTTCTTCACAAATTGCTTTGCCCTGTTGTTTTCATAATCCGTTTTTCATTGAAAATCTCATAATATAGACAGAGAAGATGTTCAGATCAGGCTCCTGGGTGCTGTTAAATGCACACTAAATACTAAGCATGCATGCTGGTGGGTATTTGCACTTACCGGTCAAGCAAGGATAAACTGTTAGCAACCCTGCAAAGAATTGCTAAGTACCCTGTAAGGCTGCCATCTCTGAGTTCATACGGTACATACAGTGTGGCTCTTCGAATAGTTTTTAAAAAGGCAAGACCAGAGAAAAAGTTAAGAGTGGGTAAAGAAGAGCAGAGCTGTGTATGTGTGGGCGAGGAGGAGAGTGTTTCTCCTGTACTCTGGTTTATTCCCTTCTCTGTATGGCCTTTTCCCCATTTCCCACGCATCTCTGTCACGCAAGGTTTTAAGTGACTCTCCTGTTGCTCTCTGTTGCACTCTGTGGAATAGTATTTGGGTCAGGAGGGGTCAGTTAGCAATGGCACTTACCAGGGATCAACCAGCACAGGGCCAACTGGACTAGGTTTCCACTATGGGCTACCATACCATCTTTGAATTTACAAACCTGGCCACGCAGCCTGCTAAAGGACGTCCAGCCGACTGCTCCCTGATGGCATCTTAAGTTCAAGATCCCCACAGTGCATTCTTGCATCCATTCTAACCAAATAGCACCTGGAAAAATAAACCCTTTTTGACCACAAGCTCTTACTGTAACACCTGCAAACTACTGTGACAATCACTTTCTAGATACCCTGAGTATAACATAATGTTTTTGTTTTTCTTCTGAAAAGGGATCAGAAAAATGACTTGGTACGTTGCCTTCTCTGAATTCCCATTTTCTGTACAGCAGTTTGAGCCTCTGCACAGATGCCTTTGTTTTTATAGTTTACCTTTTCAAATTTTTGTATCATCTGAATACACAAAGGAAATGTCTCTTTCTGCCTTTTTTCCACATCATCATATGCGTTATATAAGGAGAAAGAAATTACAAAAAGAAGGTTGAATAGCAGATCTTGTTTTGCAGCCACTCGCAAAGCTTAGAACCAGGTCTGTTTTCATCCTGGCTGTTATTTCATACATGATGCTGAACAGGCATGAAGAGCTTTTCTAGCATTCGCCATTTTTTAAACTCTGATTGTTTGAACGGACAGCTCCTTTAACAGTGGTTCAAAATATTTTGTGAATTTGTGCCTGATGGTGTGATGTAGCTCTAATAGTGATCCCAGTCGGAACAAATGGGGAGAAGAGTCTATAAATTACCACTAAGCTGTAGTCACATCTGCTGATTTCTGAAAGCCAGCCATTACTCTTGCTGATCTGGTGAAGATACGAATGCCTTCAGCTGATGGCTTGTAGGAGGCTCCCTTGGGGGCTCAGAAGGGCAGCCACAGCTGTGGCAAACAGTGGGCTCTTTTAAGATGCCTGTATGAAACTCAGTACAGATCAAGGAGACCAGATAGGTAAAATGGTTTTGTTTTGGTTTTTTTTTTTTGAAATGTCACTTTTCTATGCTGTCCATAGAGCTCCATTTACTAATTTTCAAAAATGGATTATGCTGCATAGTAAATGGTCAGTGTACAACAGTTAAAAATAACGAAGTGATGCCATCTACTGTCTTAAAATCTTATTTAATATTACATTTCATGACTGAATTGTAATCCTGAGAAGAAATTGAAACAGCCTACACTGAGTATAATGTCAGAGCTGTGACGTGCTATCTGGTCCGTATCAAAGTTATGCAATATAAATATTGATTGTGATTAAATACAGTAGACTACAGAATGTCAGAAGGAAATGTGATGCTAGTGTCAATCCAAAATAACTCCTCAGTGAATCTACTTTGCAAATAACTAGAGATTTTTTTCAGGCTGCTTTGTTTTTGATATTTCTGAGAGGAAGATGTAGAATCCTGTAGAATAGAGGGTAGGTTGGAAGAACATGGCACACCATCCCTTTAAAGTGTATGTTTATTAAAACTTCTTTGTTATGTCGTGACATTCTTCACGTTACATCTGTGTTTAGTTGTTACCCACAATGGCTTTACTTTTAGGTGCTTTGTGGAAAGAGTTAACCTGACCATGGACTTCAAAGAAGTTGAGAACCACATTTGTGTAAGACGTATTATTCAAAGAGAATTCACCCATCGTCTCGAAAAGGTAGAACAGATCATAACATTTAACAGTTGAATGTATACACTAAACTAAATTTGAAATGAAGCTGACTATGGACTACAATTCTCAGCCTTGAAACGGTAGCTCATTCAGAGAATATTGAATGTTTGTGTATTTCATGCATGTATATGTATTGTTAGGTTGGTTGGGGTTTCGACAGCAAAAGTTAAGGATGTATTTTCTTCAAATGCAGCTATGCCAGATTGTAGTTCACAGGTTGCCGCTTAAGAAACAGTGAAACATCTTAGACTGATCTGAACATCCTGCAGTCAGCAGTGCTTAGCAGGTATAAATGGGTGTGGAACCAGAGAGGCAGGATTTATACTTAGCATTTAACTCTTTCTCCCTTTGTCTTCGTTTCTTTTTGTAATGGTCTGTAAAGCACTGAGATAATCTTGGCTTCCTGTACTTTATTTTCACATTAGTGAAAATTATCTGAACCCTGTGATGTAGACTATAGACTCCAGTATTGCAGCGACTTGTAACTTCTTTTCCTGAATGGATATGCCTTGTTTAGTGTGGCATGAATAAGGATATGTTTGCACATAAATGTATGTAGAACCACAGGCTGATAATGAAATGTGTGATTTCTTGTGGTGGTTGGTTTTCTTTTTCCCCCAAGTATCAATACTGCAGTGATGTGTATTTCTGCTTGTATGTTAAAAGATACACAATCTGTGCTTTCTGACGCTTTTACGTAGTATAATTTTCATGGCAAAACTCATCCAATACGTAAATATCCATTTTCAGATGTGGTACACTAGAACTCTCCCATTCAAACACTATAAATAACAGAAGTCCTTCAGTTGCTTCCTCCCTCAGTCCTTGGGAGCATATCCATGAGATTCACAAATGCCAAACCAAGAGCGAATTAATTCCACAGCCAACGATCCCTTGAAAAGCCTTACTTTCCAGCTGCCTTCTAAATCAAAAGGTCTGCAAATGAGTGTGGCCCACTCAGTGCTTTGACAGAGAGGAAGCTATGCATGTATTTACATCCTTCTCTTAGCTTGCCATACCTCTTTGTTTTAAATTTCTGTAAAATTCCTTCTTCTGCAGCCAGACTGTCCAATCTGGAGCATCCAGAAATCATGAGATGGATTGAAAAATACGGAGACAGATTTAAAAAATATGTACTTGTTGGTTCTTTTGACTTTTTGTTTTCTAAACATTCACATATTTCTGAACTCTGCAGAACTCTGAGGGCTCAAATCCTACTTTAAGAGGCAAAATAAAATGTGAAATTGAGATTTCCATATAATCATGGGTTGGGCTTCAAAACACAGGAGCTTCCCTGCAGTTCACCGAGTTCACTGCAAAACGGCAAAGTGTCCATCAACCAAAAGCTGTAACAGTGTAGAATTGTGATGCATTTACTTAAATGCAAATCTGCTGTTGTTAATGTAGCCCAAAGTGGGCACGAACTGTGAACTATGTGTTAGGCCTTAGTTGGGATAGTCTCCAAACAAGTGGGGCAGGGGAAGGAGGGGGAAAGGACCTAATTTGGATAATACAATCTGTGAGTTCCTATTGTATTTCCAGGGCAAATGCTACACTCATAATTAGAGCATCAGTAACAATGTGAGGAAATGTTATGCTTTTGGCTGTAGAAAACCTTACCTGAAGTCAACAGTAGATTTAAAGCTCTTATTGGAAAAAGCAGGAGGAGATTTTATTCATCATGAAAACTCAAGGAGCTCTTGAGACGATGTTTTAAAGATGCAAAAATTACTCATGTTCTAATTAGCACATCCTTCTCAGGGAATGATGATTGGCTGTTAGCAAAGTTTTTCTGGAAATGTCGAGGCTTTTGGATAAGACATGTCTTCCGCCACTCCAGGCTGGTTGTTTGTAAAACTGAACTGCTTCGTATCTACAGGATAATGCAGTGCCAGAGTGGCCAGAGTGCTCATGATTCTGTGAGGTGATGTGGAAAGTGGAGTATGGATTAAAGGTATGGACGATGGGAAGGAATGACCAAGAGGTAGGGAAGATGGTAGAATGAAAAAATAAAAGGAAAACCAGGCTGTCAAAAATGGCTTCTTTTCAGTCTTCCCACCAAGATTTTCTTAGGCTACACTAATCTTGACGATAACAAAATGCTTCATAAATTCAAAGTGTAAACGCAAAGGATTTTTTTCTCTTATTCTCTGGTGCAGTTTTTAGTTTTATGACTCTTGTTCTTTTCCAGCTGAGTGCTATTTCCAGGGAAGCCAATTCATGCGTTTTAGAAGTGAGCAGTGCTTCGGGAACTCTCAGATCTGACTGAAAAAATACAAAACCTTAAGTGAAGTACTGACGTGAAGACCTAGAAATGCAAGGAACCATGCATATGATCAGTATTCATCTTCATTCCCAGTATTCCTGTTACAGTAACAGAAGTACTTCCATACCTTATCTGCTTTTTGGTTTTGATGCTGAATTGCCAGAAACATCTGATTCTGAGTGTAAACTCCAAATTATCAGAAGCTCCTCTTGGGCTTTGAAGTGCCATTCTGATCACTGTATGGCGGGAGCGGACTTCCTTGTCTTGCTGCAAACCTCAGGTCTGTCTGCAGGACATCATCAGGGCTGACTTGCTGCAGTCTAACACCCGGTGGGAAGATGATTGAGTTGAACGTGATTGCAAATCGTAATTTCTTATCTTTAAGCAGTAATACTCATTGCAGAATTTTGATCTCCGAAACAGAAAAGATCATCTTTTGTGTACCTATGTACTAGGTCCCCAAATCCAATTTCTCTGGTAATTAGCAACAAAAGTGCAGCAGTAGCATTGGGGATGCTTAGATTAGATGCTTGGCTGAATAAATAACTGGTTAGGATCATGGGGAAGATTGCTGGGCCAAAACATCTTTTTCTCTTTTCTGTTTTCTTTGTCAATATGATCCCAGAACGTTTAACACAACGTTTCTCTTCAGCCTAAGACTTGGATGAAGAATACCAGCTTTTCAAGGAAGTCTGGTGCTTGTGGGATAGGTTGCAAGTCTGGTGTAACATTTTATTGACTTGGAAAGATTTTCTTTAGTCCCTCCAGTATTACCCTGCTTTATTACCTCAGGTTATTTCTATAAGCCTGCTTTGTGAAAATTCTGTTGCATTGAGTTTCTTTATGTGACATAACAATTTAAATACAGTGGTGTGATACCTTAGATCAAAGTTGGGATTCAGTCTATACTTGAGATGATTTGCAATTTAAAAACCAAGTTCCATGTGTAGTTTGTTGTCAGTGTAGAAAATAATAAAGTTATTTTCACTTACTAGACCAAGCAGATAGAGGTATTAGGCCAATAAGCCACATTTGCTTATTTTTTAAAAGTATAAATCTTGCATCAAGATAACTTTTTGTGCTTGTTAGAGTGAAACTCAGACAGCTATAATTTTTAAGTAGAGATAGATATTCTTCTGAGGAACAAGAACACTTTTTCCAGTTCATTAATTTTCTATTGTTTTCCTTTTGCTTCTTGCTTGAATTTCATCTCTCAAACACTAGTTTCTTTGAATTAAGCAAATATATTTGTATCTATATAATAAGATATATTATATCTAGCACTCTATTTCCTTACTCTCTAAAGTGGGTGTAGTAAAAAGAGGAAGATTCGCTGAGTTACTGTTCTTGTTTCTTTCCCAGGAGCATTGCAAAATGTATCAACAATTTAGCAGTGTATGCATGGGTGCTTCTGAGGGGGACAAAAGAAAATTCATTGTTGGCCATGGCATTTAATTCATGTGTTTTGTATATGCAGTGCTTTATAGGAACCATTAACAGAGGCTCTTTGGAGAGTGTAAATATTACAAGAAACAGGCTATTTATAAAGTTTCAGAAAATGTCCCTCAATGCATGTGCATTATAATGTATTTCTTAATATGTTTAGGTAGTTGCTGTCATTGTTAAATTGCCGAGCATTTAATTGTAGTTTGTATCATCAGATCTGGACTCCATTCAGCATTGGTATTTCCCACTTGTAGTGCTTTTCAGTTTACAGACTTGCATATGTGCTGTTGGAAATTAAGGCCAGGGATTGACAGTGGCTGTGGTGGTGTGCCTTGGGGAATAATTTAGAGCTGATTTACACAATCAACTTTTAAAAAAAAAAAAAAAAAGAAAAAAGAAAAAAAAAGGAAAAAAGTCAGAAAGCAAACCAAAAACCTGCCCTGTTAAACTTTCTCTATATCTAGTTACACTGGTGTTTTCAAGCATAATTTGTTTTAGCCTTCTTTATAGTGTCTTTTATTCATTATTTAGCTACTTGCTATATTTACAAAATGCTGGAAGACTGGGAGGGGAGAGGAGCAGATGAACAGCATGCTGGCTACGACAGGAGAAGCATCAAGTAGATTCAGGTGACGGCAGTTCGGACTTTAGCCGCTTGATAACTGTTTAGCAATTTTGACTTGCAGATCTGTCTTTATCTCTACAGTATAACTTAAAACTGTGGGAAGAGAAAATAAAAAGCAATTAATCTTTTATCTCTCCACAGTAATAACTGTCTGATGGCATACTTATAGCTGCCAGTAAGAGCAGAGTGAAGTTAGTTTTTACAGACTTGAAGTTTGGTGATGTTGAACATATAGTAAGTTATAATTCAACATTATGAATTTGAAGTGGGTCTAGCTATGATATGATCTGATGGCCACAGCCTTACTTTATAATATGATACAGCGTGTGTACATAGCATTAGCACTCTGCTTAGAGAACTACAGTGTCTTTAACATCCCAGATCATTGCATGGTAAATCTTCCTGCCATGGTCCTTGCTGTCCCTGTGCTCTCTCTAGTTTCAGTCACTTCAGGTTGTGAAGGCTCACTGGCTGAGTGGAGTTTTACAGATTCCTGCATCTTGAAGGAAATGTAGAGTCCCCAGATGTGGGAGCAGAACCTGCAAGAATCTGTAAACTTGGCTACACGGAGAAAATGACCACAACCATTAAAACGTGAGATAATATATCTCCCATGCACTGGGAAAAAACCAAAAATGCAAAACCAGACTGTATGAAAGCATTATCTAGTATGTCTAAAAACAGCACTGTATGTGTTTCTATTTTAAGATTTTTTTAACATAAATTGATGTTATCTAACTCCACATGTTTCTACTGAGGGAATGTCATCCTGAGTGCACAGAACATGCACATCGACTTGAATGAATAAACAACTCTTCTTTGCCATTTTCTCTGAAAACTGAAGGCAGGGAAGAGGGAACGTGATTTCCCTTGCTACCTTTAACTCCTTCCACAGGTTGAGTGTGTGTCATAAACAAACAAACAAACAAGAAGAATTTTTTATTGGAACAAACAGGGGGGGAAGCATGAGCTAAAGCCCTGAAGACATCTCACCTTCTGAAACCTCTTGCCACTTTGCATCACAAATACTCCTGATGTTCAGGATTTTGCACTGTGTGGAGGCCACCTGGAAACCTGTCAATGGTACTTCTCAGTTAAGCCTTGGGATGAGTGGCCTTCTTTGGGAGCTGTATGGGAACGAACCTCCTTGCTGAAATCCAGAAGGTTGAGGGTGGGTGAAAAATACAGTCAAAACAACACCCTGGTTTTAATAAGCACCACGGTTTCTACTTTTCCAGTTTCTCTTGCACCTGGCAAGGGCACAGAGGCTATTTTTGAACTGTCTAGACTATTCCTCTAAAAAGAATCTCTTCTTTTTCCTCTTCTGCTTATTGGTCATCAGGAAGAAGGCATTTAGCAATTTGCCCACATGCTGAGCCCATATAAATGTTTTACAAAGCATGTTTATAGAACTGTTGTAAGAGCACATCTCTTCAAGAGCTATGCATTTATAAAACTGACTTGCATGTAGCTTAATCAGTCTAGCAGGCTGACTACCAAAGTAAATTTTTACATGACATTTTGTATTAAGGTAAAATTCCACCCCCCAATTTAGCTTTAAAAAGTTTATACATGGACACAAAGATAAAATGTGAATGTACAGCAGAGTCATTTAAAGTTCACATTTCCGATAATTGATTATCGGAATTATTATTATTGATTATTCCGATGATTGGTTATTTCTCCTGTGGGCACAGCTTGCTTGCTCTGTTTTCTTCCTGACCCTTTAGGTGAGACCCTTACAGATGACATGTTAGAGACAGATGGTGGGACAGATAACTCAGCAGGCATCAGTGTATCGGCCTGCTGGCTCTGAAACGTGGCTGGAAGGATGCTGCTGCACTTCTCACCGTTTGCCTCTTGGCTGCTCTTTCCTGTCGCCACTGAAAATCTCGCTACTGCTTCTCTTTCTTCTGAAGATGCTTCTCCCTACTGTTGACTTTTCCTCTTTTTTTTTTTTTTCCCCCCCTTCTCTTTTCTTTTCCCTTCTCTTCTCTCCCCAGAGAATAATTTAGGAGCGTTCTATTTTTGTTATGTGTGAGTATATATGTGTTTATACCTTCAGTGCTGTGAAAGGTTGGTTATGAAATGGCTTTTCAGACAGTCTGATATAGTAGAAGAAAGAACCCCTCTCACAAATGTCACCCTGTTGTAATCTGAGACCATCATAGCTTTTCATTAAATGGGGTTGCTTCATCAAAGCTAACTGGGGTTGGAAGTTGCTGTGGATTGCTGCTTTCTGGGTACTCAGAAACCTCTTGGAGTTGATTTTGTGCTAGCATGGAAAATCTAACTAAAATGACAGTAATCATCCAGTTCTGAACAGAACAGGGAAGCCATGGTAGATGGTGTTGGCTGGCGACATGATAAGTAAAACACTTTCTTTCTTTTCCCCATAAGCTTTGCCTGTCATGCTCGCCGGTACAGCCTCACTCTTTTCCTCTGCTCTCCCATCTGCTCAGCTGTGCCCAGCTGCAGCTGCTTTTCTTGTTCCTGCTCTGGTGGGGTGTTTACAGACAGACCAGACTCTGCTCCGCTGTCTCTGCTGGTATCTCTGGCTGGCTGGATGGGGCATGTTTAGACAGGAAATTTAGCTCAAGTATAATGCTAGGCTAGTGTGACTCTGAACCTGCCTGCTTCATGGCTTGTGAGATTAATGTGTTGCGCATAGAAACTCATGGCGTGTCTCCATCCAGATGTGAAAAATGCTCTAAAATTTTATTCCTTGCAGCAGAGACTGTTGTTATTATTACTACTACTATTATTATTGTTAAGCATTTGGACAACCCACTTGTAGTGACCTGATCCATGACAGTAATTCAAATGGTAGCTATAACTTTAGTAGCAATTGAAACATGAAAGAGCTGTAGATGCCAACAGCAGCTAAGAGTCCAAAGGGGAACAGGGAATGGCTGGAAAAAAAATCTCCCCTTTAAACATTTGCAGATGTATTTTGTATAGCATGCTGTATCTACATATAAGGTGTGTATGTGTGTATGTATGCAGACATAGTTTAACACAACCTAATTTTTGTAAAGATCATGTTAACTGTGAGTTAATCCAATGTCAATTTGGGGTGCCTTGATTACAGATAAGAAACTGAAATAGCAGTTTTGCTGAAGTTTTTAAAATAATTTGTTTCTGGAAATAAGCGTGTTGCTCATTTCTCACAAGCAGCTATTTTTCTGGTGCTTATCTTTGTGTGTGTTGACGAGATAGAGCAATATATGTGCCTCTGACTGGTAAATTTCTGTTGAATTTTATTTACAATATTGAGGTTTATTTTTAAGAAAAGGCAGGAGTTACTACGTATCGTACATAGTTTCACAGTGAGTTTAAGACTGGCAGAATCACACTTAGTAAGGGCGTTTGATGAAGTTGTTTCCTCTCTGAACTCTGGAAGATTCCTTCCCAGGATGGAGCTCAGAAATATATTACATTTTTGAGTGCATTCACGAGTAGGGTCCACAACTTGACATCACAAGTGACATCACAGCTTGATTCTAATTGTATGATAGTATAGTGATGGTGCTGTTTCACCTTCCTTTCTCCTTTCATGCTTAACAAATGCTAATCATACTTGAAAATCTCAAGATTGCTTGTCAGTCGTTCATTTCTAATTGCCCACATTGCTTACCTGGATATTTTCTGCATTGGTCAAATTCTGCATTCAGATAACCAGATAACAGTGTTAATTACCGAGTAACATTCTGATAGCTAAGTTCTGTAAAAGATATGAGGGATTTTCCCCTTTTTTTTAAGCTGTATTTTCCTTTTAGTGAAATGCATTGTGAGTCAAACCTAGTTCAGAAATGTCCCTCAGACCATTCCTCCTCCTTCTCTGCCAAGCCTACTGTCCTCCCTGCCCTTTCTCCTCCTGACTGTCAAGCTATTTCCCACCAGATTCAGGCTTTGTAACTCAGCTGTGCCTGGTCTTTTGTCTTTTCCAAGGCTTGTTACGGAGTTTTCCGTTGCGTGACCAGCAGTGTTTCCATCACAGTAACAAAGTGTAGGCATTTCTCCATGGGTAAATACCTAGTGATTCGATGGGGGACACCAACATCTTGGTCATGGGACGGGAACATGCCTAGCTGTAGGACGGGATGGATGCTGAGGCAGCCCTTACTTCGTGACCCAACGGTCACAGGCGCTCCCGTGCACTTACCTGAGCAGATGTGCACTACGTCCTCGATGGGGAGGGAGCTGGCACTTTGTCGTGTCAGAGGTGTCCTTCCAACCGTGTGGCTGGGAAGGGACTGTGAAGCCTCCACAAGACAGAGCGGCAGAAGGAAAAAAGGGCAAGTAATCCAGACAAGTGTTTGGGCAGGTCAGGTCCGAGCTGTTGTAGCCGGAGCTTCCCTGCTCTTATGTGCAGTGTTACAAACATGGACAGATCCATACATAGCTTCCATTATACCATGACATCCATAGTCAGCCTTCTGTCTTCTCACAGTACCAAATTAAATTTGACTGGGGAAATTCTCTGTTAGTTAAGACTGACATTTTGGGAGCTGATATTATATTTACATCCTAACCATAGCTCGGAGCTATATTCCTTCCTCTAAAGAGAAATAATTGACTTATTTCACCATTACTGTTCTTTAGTTCTTCAATAAATATTCAAGATCTTGCAGTCTCATAGTGGTTTCCTCCATCATAATGTTGACTTTATTATTAAAATGTGATTATACTATACTTTGCTGAAATAGAGGTTTTTATTTCATTTTTTTTTAAATTCTGGAAATTCGTGATAAACACTTCTGTATTCTAATGGTAGCTGATATCTGCAAGAGGATGTCTGTCAGACTTCTTATGCATGCTACTCTGCTTCCAACTACAAAAATGCTTTCTGAAAAGCATTCAAAATTATATTCTTTACTATAAAAACCTTTAAGCAGGTAAGGGGTAGGGTTTTTTTGTTGTTGTTTGGGTTTTTTTCTTTTTTTATAAACTGCCTCTGAAGGAGATGGAGTAGAAGCTATTTGTGCAATTGCAGTGCATCACCTTTAAGGAGCAGCAGCTCCTCATACAAATGGAGAGAATGAAAATCAAAAGAATGAAAGAAAAAAAATCCTTCGTTCTCAAGAAATTGACTTTCTTTGCTTTTTCAGTACCATCACAGGTGGTCATATGGGGAAAACCCCTCCTAGTTTAAGCTTTCTTACATTTCCTTGCCTTATCCTGAGGCTGTTTACTCCTCTTTAATGCTGTAAAACTTTTTATTTAGACACTTAAAAAAAAAAAAAAGAATAACCTAAGGGCTTGTGCTATAGTGTATGACTCATCATGCTTTTTTTGGGAGGAGGAACTTGCTGTATCCTGGTGCGTATTCAGAAGTAGCCAAGCTACTAGGCTCAGACATTTGAGGGTTTTTTCCCCTCCTTCTATCAGGCCATATGCACTCAAGCTTCCTGTCTCAGGAAATGGGTATGAACTTCTTTCTCTCTCCCTTAGTCCCTGTTTTTTTCATCCGAAGGGAGCTGAGTTTCTGGTGATCAGCTCCAGGAGTAGGATATGTGGGATAGGAGGTCCTTTTTGGTTTGTAGCTAAAGCAGAACTCAGAAGAAAATGTTACCAAATATTTGCTTGTTCTGAAGAACAGGTTCACTTTATTATTTAAAGGCAGACTGAGATAATGTCTCGCAAATTAAAAATCTGAAGTTATAAAAACATTAAAGAGAAGTATTTTAAAATCTATCTCTGTAGCCAAGTTAGATAGTTCCTCTTCCACATTTTATAATTTTCGTTTTTAAAGTGTCACCTTGTTTATATGTGGATAAAACTTGGCTTCAACATGTGTCCCTTTACAATAACTTTTAGTAAAATACTGCGATATTTGATGTAGCAGAGCTACTTGTACATTATCATTATTCTAAAACAAAAGAATTCAGATTAAATAGGTGTGGTACTGGAAGTGAGATAAGCTTGCAACAGAAAATACTATTGGAGCAGCAAAAAAGGGTGATAAAACCCATAGTGTAACATGAAACATAAAGCTGTAGATAAAAGAGGAAGTTTTTAAGGGAATATTAAGAAGCCTCTTGCTCGATGGCTGATCCTGTCAGCTGGCTATCATATTTAAAATGCTATATTTGAAGAGGTTTGTGTATTCTGGACATTTTTGTATAGGGATAATAAAAAAAAAAAGTTAAAATGGCTGTAATACTAGCTGTGTGTCACTTTTTTCTTGGTTTTTTTTTTTTGAATGTGCTGGAGTCCCAGATGCATTCGTTGCTGTCTAGGCATGAGCTAGAGGTATAAACCACTGCAAGAATTGTCACTCAGGGCAGCTTAAGCAACACTCAAATGCTCACATTGTATACAATATCCTACTCTTGAGGTGGAGCCTTAATAATCAGCAGAAGGTGCTGAACACTGATGAGCAAAGACCTTTCCCATTTTGTGTGGCTGTGGCAAGGAGAACACATCTTCCTGTAATCCTTGGTTTTAGGCAAATTGTGATGAACTGCCTCTGTGTAGCATGCATAATTTGCAATTTGTGGTTATACCTCTTGTGAGCATACAGCGCACGTAAGCTTCTCCCAGAGCTGAAACTTGAATATATGTGCAAGTAGTCAATAAGCAGCACTCTGAAAATCATTTCTCCCGAACACATGCAAGGTGAGTCACAGACAAATGAAGATGGAAGGTGAATACAAAGGCAGAACGGATCCAACTGATATCAGCCCATATATCACTCTAGCACAGAAGGTGCATGTTTGCACATTCTGCTGGAGCAGTTTGGTATCTGCCTACAGCTGTATGACCTGTGCTTTATGGCTGTCATAGACAACACACCATAATGTGTAGTGTGAATGCTTCCGTTTCTCTTTTAATGTAGATCAATGAGGTGGCTTGAATCAACTGAAGAACGAGGCATAGATGTTAAATAACGGCTAGCTCAACTATGATTTGCCAGCTGTAAAGTGGTGATGAATTTCTAGGGTCAGTAACTTCTCAATCCAGTCCGCCCACATCTGTGAAAGCATGCCTGCGCATGGCTTTGTAACAGCACAGATATTTTTCATATTTAGGATGAAGATCCCTGGCAAGATTCTTGACTGATCTTAGCTGGTGAATTGATGGGATGAAATTGCTTGCTTTGCTTTATAGTTAAGCATACTGTAGTTAATAAGGCCCTACTCTGTCGCACCTTTTTTGGACATAAATCTCTCAGTTCTGCTTTGGGAACCTTGGTGCAAATTACAGCAGCCCTTGTTTATAGCTCTGGAGTTCTTTGTTCCAGCCCTAAGTCTGACATTCAAAACGTCGCAAGGTGGCCTTGAGCTGCTGGCTGCCGTGTGTTTCTTCATTCTCTGCAGAAGATCTACAGATGCTAAGTGGTAGTAAAAAGCAAATGGTATCTTGCACTTCATTCAGGAGCATTCATTAGCATAGCAGCCTGAGTCCTTGTCATGCAGGTGCATGAGTCTGGATAAATTATGGGATACCATAGAAATAAGGGATGTGTGAAAGAGAGGCAATATCAGTAGAAGTGTGAAAGGAAGACCGGGCACAGGAAAACAAAGCTGCTTAGAGTGTCTGCTCAAACACAAGATGCGAAAGAGAGAAAGCAGAAGAAGAACGAGGGCATGGGAACAGTCCAACAATGTCTTAAGTGCAGCAGAAAAATGTCAGCTGGTTTGGGATTCCTGATAGGAAGGTCAGCCACCAATGCCTACTTACAGCTGTCGCTCTTGGTGGGCAGAGCTGGGACCGACTAAGGACATCCCTCAGCAGTCCTCACCTAATGGCAGGTAGTGATTGCTGTTAACTTGGGGAACAGATCAGTTCAATGCTTGCAGTTCAAACTGGTGGTTGTGTGTCACTGCTCCCAGAAGTCAAGTGACCTTGTTTATGCTCTGTAGCTGGGCCAGAATGCAGCTGTTTCCACTGTAAACGCTCATAGAAAGCCGGTTTCAGGATACGCGTATGCATATTACTTTGCAACTAATTTTGTATTGACACACACGCTAACCCCTCCTCCCATAGTTGCCTGAGTGCTTTCTGCTGGTGTAGGCAGAGCAAGTACATTGTACATTTTTGGTTCATTTTAGCCCTGTCAGAGAAACAAGTGGGTTGGTAGAAAGGAACAAAAGTGATGCTTCTGAAGAAACGAACTGCAAGGTGAAGTGGCCAGGTAGCTCAGACCCTTCTAGAAGAACTGAAAATAATTTTATGTGGAACCATTAATCCCCCAGTTTACAAGTCACTTCACAGGAAAATTATGATAAAACTACTATAATAGGAAAACATAAGTATATCCAAGTCTGAAATTGCTTTGGAAGAGTAGAATTTTTATATATTCCTGAATGCAATCTGTGCAATACCACAATGCTCTCTTTTCTAGACAGCAATTAAAAATAATCATCCCATTAGGTATGAGAACAGATTTGTTTGTGTTAATAGTTTCTAAAACCAAAAACATTTAGGCATGAAAATACTTTAAGCATCAGATTCTGGTTGGAAATAGAACAGAGCTGCTGGGGATTGAGGGAGGTAAGAAGGTGGGAAGGACCTCGGTTCTGCTGAACAAACATTCTGCCCTAGGTAGTGTCCTTGAACATGTAAAAGCTTCCCAGGGATCTTTGCTTATCATTAATATTGGCATGCTGCACAAAGGGGAGGAATATATTTTCACTTTCTCATGAGATTTTCTTCAGTAGTGTGTGATTTGTCCTGTTTCTGACAGAGCTTTCTCAAGGGCTCTCTTTATGCTGGTGGTTTTCAGTCTCTTTTTTTGGTTTGTAACCTATTCAGATGTGTCCAGTGGAGGAGAATTTCAGCCAGTTGAGAGAAGGCTTGTTCTCCATGGTGACGGAGCAGGGATCCCCTAGGAATGAATGAGAAGCAGTGGCTGTGAAGAGGGGTTGTCTCTTTAGGTGCTGGGTAGGAGATGTGTCTTTGACTTTGCCTTTCCTGAGCTAGAGATGTTGCAACGTGTGTTATGAGATGATGTCCCCATTGCACGTGCCTTTCCTGTGAGGGAAGGAATGAGAGAGGGAGTGACATCTGACAGATGCGTAGGCATTTTGCTTAATGCTGGAAGATGTAGTGATGAAATAAGCTGCATGGAGTAGCGTTCCCTATAACGCAGAGAAAGAAGGGAAAAAAGGAAGAGGAAAAAAAAGAAGAGGTAGAGGCAGGGAAAAAAGTAAGAATTTTAAGGATTTCAGGTAGCTGTCTCTACGGAAGTGTACCTTGGAGCAAAAGCCCTGTGAAGACTTTGTCAGCTCCTTGGAGAGCCTCTTTCTTTTTAAACAACGTGAAAGTGCCAGAAACTGTGTCCTTCAGCTGGGGGAGAACTGTGTTGTATGTGAGTGTTTTGGAGAAGTTCTGTATCTTGGAGGAAGAGGAACCGGAGTGTGGTTTGACAGTTGCTACAGCAACTAACGTTTTTTTAATGGAAGGCAAGGATAAGTGATGGTATAAAGTCTTGTGTAACTGACGTACCTTCCCCCGCTTCCTGCCAATTTTCCAGTATATTAAAACAATAAGTAATTTATGAGTTCAGCTGAGAAACGGCTGTTCGTTTGCCCAGCTCAGCCACATTTGCAAGACTGCGTGATATTTATGGAGACAGTAGAGAAGAAACTATTTACGCAGTGGAAAGCAAGGATTCAGGCATCTCTGAAAAGTATACTTTGCAAGGGAAAAATGCATTTCTTGTTCTGCCTGAAGAAATTAGATGTGGATGTTACTGGCCTAAGCCTTCTTTATCTCATAACTTCCTTTCTTCTCATCCTCTCCCTTCCCCCCTTTTTTGCAACTCCCTTTGGTTACTGTGGAATTATTTTTTAATGTAGGAAAGATGATGTAGTATAGAACAAATGAAAGATGATGAAAACTCGTGGCAGGAGGGAAATTCTGCTGGTCCTCCGTGCAGCAGTGTTGCAGAACCAGCCCTGGCGTAGACGTGCTCCAATAACTACTGTCTAGGGAGAGAATTTAACCCTCGTAATTTTTTTAGGACCCAGCTGGCTGCTAACATCTGGGAGGAATGATACCATAGCAGAAACCACACACCATGTTCCAGAGTATACAGACACTCACTTTAAGATACAGAAAGGTATCTTAATCCTGAGCTTTCATTTGCCAGTTTAAGGTCACATCTTTAAATTTAACGACGGTTTCAGTTTTACTAGTGAAATCTGGGGGCATTTTACAGCTGAATTTCAGGGGAAGACGGTTTGGCTAATACTCTGTGTTTTTTGAAATCTTGCTGGAAGTCTTAGGCTGCAAAGAGTCACTTATATAGCACTTTGCCTCCCCCTTGGGTTCTCTATGTAAGATCAGAATTAATTAATTAAAGGTAGAGTTAAGGTTACTGATTTGAATTAAAGACTAAGTATTAAACTATAAAGCATCTTTATAAAATAAAATATAAATATGAACAATTATGGAATCTTAAATACAAGGTTACCCAATTTTTACACCAGTGTTAAAGCCTTGTTTTCATGAACCAGATGTGTTTACCTAGCTCTTTAGAAATAAGATTTATGTTACAGATGTCCTTGCTAATATTTTGAGAATTAACAACTCATAACCAGAGCTCCCAGGTTTGTAGGTTTGAATCCTGTGTTTCATTTTCAGTTTAAAAAAAAAAAGAAGTTACCTTCGATACAATTAATGACAATTTTATACTGTGCACTTACTAAAAATTATGACTGAGCTAAGAGCAGGTTTTCAAGTGAATGACACTGAGGTATTTAACTGGAATAAGTTCACTGCTCTTGAGTTGCTGAGAAGCAGTGCATGAAGCGTGCACATTTTTTTGCACGGATGAGAAAGTAATAAACATTTGCTACCAATTTTATGCATTTTTAAACTCAGTAGAGGACTAGTTACTACTTCCTTGCCATTCAGTAAGCCATTTTGTGGATTTATGTTAGATGAGAGAGATAACTAAAATATCTGAAGTAAAGGGAAGACTGGCAGAAAGCGCTCTCTTCAGATATTTGTGTGCTAGTGACCATTTTTTACCCCAAGAGAAATTAGCAACATTTGAAATGTGTGACATGAACGTCTTCCTCCCCATAACATCCTGTCCAGTCTTCTCTCCCTCCCACAACCCTCTCCTCTTGCATCCTTCCCTAGATGTTGAGACAGCTCTTAGTTTTTCTTTCTGTAACTCATTCGCTTGCCCCAGTGACACAACCCCATCTCCAAATCTCATTTATGCTCACTCCTTCAGGCTCCCTCAGGGTCACCCTGCTGCAATATTCTCCTTTACATCTCACCATCTTTCTCTTAGTGATACAAACCTGCTTTCATCTGTCTCATCTTAAGCGTGTTACAGTCTTGATTCTCTGTGCTATTCCAACTCCTGCCCGTCTCCTTTCTTGTTTTCATGTCAAATCTATAGATTCAGCTACCCAGAGTTATTTTTCTTCGGTTCTGTCTGGACTTCTTCCAGGCTGGCTCCCCTTTCTTCCACTACATCTGACTGCCCTCAACCAGCATCCCACAACTGCCAACTAGCACTGCCTTAGTAGAGGGACACCAGCAGAACTTCTTGTACTTGATCAGCGTGCATTGTTTCTGCTCTTTAAGTCATGCAAAATGGAAATCTTTTACTGAATTGTTAGTGTGTGGCTGAAAGGAAGATGCTTGATTTCCTAGGGAGCAGATGAGGGTACCTGTGACATGAAGAACTATACGTAACAGAAAATACCAACATTTTTATGCTTATATTGTTTTGAAATATGGAAAAATGTCTTGAGATAATGTGATGGTCAGCAAGTGATTACATACACAGTATGCAAACCTCCCATACCTTTGAAGGTATGGTATCTCTCTTCAGCTGTATTTAACTGTTTCAGATAAGCTTCCCGCTTAATACTGTGGATTATGCTCTGACATGGGAGAGTATGCAGGTATTTATTTGATCCCCCCCCCCGAAACTGAATATGCTGTTGCTTTTTGATACAGTTCTTGGGCTTCTGATTCTTGGGCACTCAGCTGAAGCATGCTAATGCTGATGGCAGGTGTAGGCGTGCAGCACACATTTGTAAATGGTCTGAACAACTAAAATTGAAGATTTACTGAGTGATTGGAGTATTACAGTATCTTGTTTAACCAACCACGTCAGACTTTTCTGTAGATAAGCTGAAGTTTCTCACCTAAAGATATAATTTGAAAGCAAAACTTGCAGTTTGTCAGACTAATCGGTCATCACTCGCATTAGTAAAAATGGAAGGTTGAGACAAAAATACACGAGGATATTCAGATATGTCTTATCCAGGTTCATTTAGTGACCTAAGCTAGTGCTAGTTTAAAACCTTTTGGGCATGGATATTACACATGTGTTTTGTCTTAGGAAACATGAAGGAAAAGCACTGTTCTCTCTCTCTCTCTTTTTTTCTTTCTTTTTTTTTCTTTCTTTCTTTCTTTTTTTTCCCCCCAGATCAGACAAGAAGTTATTCGCAGTTGTCTTGAAAGTGAATTCCTACTAAATGGCTAGAAATAGCTACTATGAAGTATTTTCAAAGTAGCACTAAACCAAAGATTTTTCGGCCTTCGTACTGACGGAATTACAGACCAAAGGAGTTGAACTGAAGCTCGGTTTATGCAATTGATGACAATATTTTATTGTCAAAAATCTTCAACATTATTGAAAGCAGAAAACTGTCATTTGGGAAATTGGACAGAATAGGTTATGGTCCTTGTTTTCCAGCAAATGGTTCTCTGTGGTTCTTCAATGAAAGCAGGTGCTCAGTTGTAACGATAGGAGGCTCCATGTGCAGAATTGTCCATAAACATTAAATTTAGTGGACAAAATATTGGCTTTGAAAGGGAAGCTGGCCTGACTGGGACTCAGCTCATAATTATGATAGGATAGCTTTTTTCTCCCAATGTTTTGAAGTGTGTGTTAGCACTTGTCTTTCTGTAAGGTAGGTGCACGAGGTCACCTGGGGCACCACTGCATTTTATAAGCTAGAAGGAAAATCTGATTTAGTTTGTACTGATTTTACTCAGTTAACAAGCTCTTGTGGTTCCTCTGGAGAGATGTATAAAACTGTAGGCATGACTGGGTTTCTGTGCTGTAGTTTACCATTAATGCATCCCTAAATGTACAGATTTAAATTGAAGTGTAAAAAGGTTGTTATATTTAAAAGAAAACAAAAAAAACCAACCAAAAAAAGCAAAAGCAGTGAGAGTATGCACAAGCTGTAGGACCCAGCTCCATAGCAGTGAACATAACAGCATCAAGTGGAAGAGACGTCTGCTGGCTGGCTCCACGCAGGCTACCCTGTCCAAGGCTGAGCCCGACATCAAAGGGAGATGCTAAACCCTCAGCAGGCAGGAGAGGGAGGGAGCTGAGCGAGCGGTCAGGGAGGCGATGCTCAAGGTGTCAGTGCAAACGCTGACAAGCTGGGAAGGCTCAGAGAGACGCGGAGGGAGTGCTTTGCACACTGGGCGGACGCTGGTGAGTACAACCCCTTCCTAGCCGGCTCCCTTACCTAAGGAGTGAGGCTTCGTGCAGTGGGCTCCTTATCTCGTGGCTAGCGGAGAGGTCGCACCGTGAGGCTGCGGCGAGGAGGATGTGCCTTCCCCGAGGACTCCCTTGAGCGTCCCTGGATCACATCCCGTGAAGAAACACCCCCTTGGCAGCGTCGAGGTCGTGCCGTGGCCACCCTCCTGCGTGGGGGCTCCTGGTGGAGACGCCTGGGAGGTGCCTGGTACGTGGGAATGCAGCGTGGGATGCCAGAGCACGGCGCTGTATCGCCGGAGCCTCTGGAGGAAGCTCTCTGTGGCGTGTGAAACCTGGCGAGTCAATGAGTAAGCTGTAGCCGTACGTGAGAGTGTAGTTAAAGAGTTAGCTGCAGATAAGGGGTGGCTGAGATATGTTGACTTTTGTTATCAAATAATTGATGCTCTGCTAGAAGGAGTTGGTTTTGAATTTGTTGAATCAGCTGTGGTCATAGCCCGCGAGTGAAACTTTTGACAGCTGCAGCCCTATTTGGACCAGTTGCAGTAGGTCTTGTTATCCAGGACCCGGTCCAGTATATGCAGAGTTATGGAGTGTTATCTCTGTTGCCTCATGTCTGCATATGATAACTTTTGGTGATGTGAGACTGCCAAAAAAAGACGGAAAAAAGTTCTGGTAGCTTTCTAAGAAAGGCACTCAGCTCTTTAAAGGAAGAAGCTCTCTTTGATATATGATATCCCTGAGTGTTAAATGTGAGTCCAACCTTGCAGCACAAAGGGCTGCAATATTTCTTAACCCAAAGACACTTGGAGAGTTTTCAGTGAGGCCTGGCCTTTGTTTCTAAGCATTTATATGATCTACATTGCCAGGAATATTGATAGTTACATGTGGTTTTACAAGGAGGTGTATTTAGCATTTAATGTAGCAACAGCACTTGTGTAGGGGCTGTTACTTCTTTACAGCAGTGCTTATTTACATTCACGGGTCTAACAAGTCTTTCATCCTGCTTTGCTTTTCTGCCGTTTCCCAAGCATCGCGGCTAAGCAGTGGGTTCCTTGCTGCCACCTTGCCTGTGCTGCGGTGGTGAGATGTCTGGACTGTGCGCACGTGAAGGCTCAGAGTGAAGGAATTTCCATAGCTCTCACTGCTATGTGTGCTGCCTAGGCGGTTACATTATCTATCCATCTATTTACGAATATATAACATCTCTTAGTAGACGCTGGTGTTTACACTCACTTGCTGGGAATGCTATTAGCAAAACCAGATAGAGCAAAATAAGAGAGCAGATCAACAGCTATACTTTTAAAGCTCACTGATGAACAATCCCAGCTTCTGCTACCTAAATTTGAAAGTGCAAATCTCCTAACACAAGTTATGGAAAAAATAGCAGCCATTTTTTCACCCATTCCTAGATGTGTTTGCCATGGAGTATCTGCATTAGCAAAGTCAAATTCTGACCCATTGTCAAAATATGCATTTTTTCAAAAATAATTACTGTTACTTTATCATACTGTTGTGAACTCACGTGATTGATTTGGGTGGTAACTTCTTCAGAGGTGAAAAATCAAGCCGGGCTGTAGCAGAGTGTAGCGGCTCTCAGCTTTTGAGGGCTTCTGTACTGCCAGGGTGTTGCTTTTTCTGCAGAAGCAAGGGAGGCCATGGAAAAGCCTTTGCTACTTGCAATGAGATTCCTCTTCTCAGAGGTGTGGGTCAAAGCTAATTCAAGGCTGTCCCCTCTCCGGAGCAGGAAGATTGCATTGTTGAGAGTGTAGGTTCCCTTAGCAAGCAGTTGTCCTCCTGGGCTGGAGGAAGGAAAGCTGGGAGATACGATGATCAAAGACTTGCCCTCTCTTCCCCGCATGTACCACACAGAGCACCTCCGCCTGGAAATGAAAGCAATTTGGGGGACACTGTTGTACCAAGATGCCTGGGTCTGTGTAGCTGTCATTGTTTTTTTTCCTAAGGGTAACAGCATATCCTTCATGTTGATGGCCATCTTGCCTAACTTCTTTAGCTTACCTTTAGACTGAATTAAACTGTAGCACTTGTTGATGGTTAAACTCTGCTGATGGGTATGTTATATAGGAGATCAATTCAGAACAGAAACTGGAGTTTTTTTCTGGTAGTTAAGTCTGCAAGAGCTTTCACTGACTAGATAATAATCCCATGCCGTTACCTTGCTGTTACAAAACAGCTGCTTGGCAGTGGTGTGGCCTGTTCAGACTGGACCTCAGAAATGGGTAGGCAAGTTGTGGTTGGAAATAGAAGATGGCTGTGGCAGGCTGGAAGAAAGCTAAACTGAAAAGCTGTCAGTTAATGGGATTACGAAGAAAATCTTGATTTGCTATGCATGTTGTCAATCTAGAGGCTTATTAACGTGGTCTCATCATGGTTTAAGACTTTGATCACTTGTGGATCATCCACCTCAGGCTGTAGATGTGCTCACAGGGATGTAATAACGGGAACTGTTTACCCATAGAGATACAGTGCTGCAATGCCTGTATCTGTTATCTTTCATTATCTATCAGTCAGATTATCAGGTTTGCAAAATGATAACAAATCTGGCACATTGGCTGAGGTGGTGGCATGGGTAATGGATTTCCTCAGCTCTGACAGCCTGAACACACAGGATGGTGGGTGGCTTGGGAGTGGAACGCTTGGGTGCACTCCTGCCAGTCTCCACTTTTCCTCTGGGCGCTTGCAGGATACTCTAGTGCAAAATAAATTTTAAGCACCACCATCACAGAGTTGCCTCAGACGTGCTTTGTGTCCCAAGGTTTACTTTTCCAATTTAGCATGCTGTTCCTTGAAATGTCAGCCACCTCCGGTGTTATCCCGCCTAAGTTGTAAAGTTTTCTCTCTCTGTCTTCGCTTGGCTGGGGAGGCAGGGAGGTTTTGGGACCATTCCAGGCTTTTCTGAAGCGGCTTTTTCCACTGTCAGGCGGGGTCTGGCGCCGAGTCAGCCGCTGCTTCCTGGTTCTCACCCTTCCCTCGCAGGCAGACAGATGACCTGCTTTAAGGGAGCAACCTTTCTTGGAAGGCGAAATCGGGCACAGAAATTAAACGCTGACCGTAAACATTAGCCGCCTACGTACTTATGAACATATTAATTCCACGTTAGCACTCCCTGGTGCAGTGTTCATTGATCAGTTAATTAGTATTTGCGCAGTGCTTTGAAGATGACAGTGATATGTACATTTCTGTTATCAGTATAGATTAGCATATTACACCAAGCCAGAAACATTACTGAGATAGTTATCCATATTCTGGTGAGAGAGGTGTGTGTTTATTAGGAGAGCTCAGTAAGGCACAGAACGCATCTGTTACAGAAGAGGAAAAATTTGATCTTGCCCTGTGCTGAAGAGGAATGAAGATCTGTCTTCCTCTGTTTGGGGGTTGTAATGTCAACTAACTTTTCCCCCTTCCCCGTTTCTTCTCTGGAAGACTCCTCTCTCATTTTATTTTGTGAGTGCCTGGGTGCCATCGGTTTTATCTTGCCCAAGTATCCGTGGGAGAGGATAAAGGAAGACACCCTTTAAGTAGCTGGCTCTGTCCTGGGCTGCTCAGGAAAAGAACAAGTACCTTACCTGTCTCTGCAAAACATGATCAGGGGGAGCTTGATCTGCACCCCTCGGCATACACCTAGAGGTGTGAGTTTCCTGTTCCTTCCTCATCCTTGCTCTTCATGTTTCTGATTTCTTCTGCCCACTCCATTTAGTCTTTACCATTAAAATTGTTTTTCCCTGGTGCCATGGTTAGCTTCGTCTGAGTTCGTGCTTTGCATAACTAGATGTAACAGAAAATGTGATCTGATAATAATGGCAGGCATGGTTTTTGATCATGGTATGTGCATATCCATTAACTTAAGGAGAAGCTTGCATGGGCCTAAAATAAACTCATTGCACAGACATAAAATTAAAAGACTAAGTCATGTGAAATAAGAGCCTGTGTCTAGAAATCTCCACGGCTCTGACCTTGCCAATGGTTCTCTTCATAGAGGTGTTGCACTTACATGGACCGTCGCTAACTTCTGGACTGCCCACCTCGTTGGGGAAGATTTGGGAGGGGAGCCTGTATGACTGGAGGAACCAGGAGGGTGCCTGACCTTGCAGTCAAGGTCTATTAATTGCAGTATGTCTTTCAAAGCAGTATGTTCCAGTTGGGCTCTTAGTGTTTGCTGTAACTCCGGGCTGCTCTCTTTCTCAGCTGCAGGGGAGTGATTCGTACCTTAGAGGCCTTCAAAATCGTTCCTCTCTCTTCATTAAGCAAGGACTTAATGAGTTTACAGGGTTCTAAGTGGACTTTAAGCCCTAAGTTTTTAAGTTCCATGGAAATTTTCCACTCTAACATATGATAACGTGCAGATTCACTCAAGTTAATGGCACGGTACTTCTCTCGGGAGATCATTTTCTGATTGATCTTATTGCAGGTAACATTATCTATGGACAACTACTATCTGATGGGATCTGTTCGCTCCTGCTCGGCGAAGAGATGAAGCCTCCCAGGGCAGCTGCATTCCACAAACAGCTCTGAGTTGCTGGGAATCCCTGTGGGGTCCAAAAAAATTCTTAACTCGGTTGTTTTTCAGAGAATGTTTTTCAATCATTTTACATGCCTTTGATGGTAGAATAAAAGTGATGGAAAAAAAATACCTGGGCAACTTCATGCTGTTCGTTTTTGTCATGTTGTGATATTTGAAACGTACCAATTTGGTTGATTTTAGCTCTCAGGAAGAGAAATTTCCCATGGATGCTTTAGACTTGAGAATACTTGTACTTTACTTTGCTGGAATTTTTAGGCAACAATAATAAATAGTCTTTGCATGTGAACTTGTATCAAGAGAAACGGATATTAATCCCTTAGGGGAAGTCATAACTGTTTTGCTTTCTAGATGAATTTCAATTAATTTCATATGGTCTCACATTGATTTTCATCTTCTTTTTGTAAGCTCTCCTTCTCTGTTTTATTCTTTGCTTTACACCAGCATCCCTTTGCTTTCCCCAAAGTTTTATCTACCTTTTTCTCTTGTCTCTAGTGGGATATTCAGTAATTCTCATTATCTCAGCCTGCCTTGATTCTGTATCTTAGGAAACTCCTCCATGTTCTCTCAGGTTGCAGGTTGCTAGTGTGATCCCCCTGCAATCTGCTGGAGGCTTCCTCTAATTCTTTTCTTGTCATTCTCTGCCCTCTGTGTTTTCTTCCCCAGTCTGTCCTTTTCAGTCTCTTACAGGACTTTTTGCCAGTTGACCGTCTCCTGCAAAAGCCAATTGGCTGTGACGAAAGAAAATAAGGTCTTTTCAGGCATTGCTTATCTCTGCCTCGATTTCCAGCAGTGCCCTATGCCAAATATGTTGTGTATTTATAGAGGTTACCTTTTTCTTCAGCAATAAGTCGGTAGCTGTAGGAAGAAGGAGGTCAGCAAGATGCAGGTGATTTTCTTAACTTCCTCAAGTTGTCTGCTCCATGCAAATACGTTATACCTGTGTGCTCTTGTCCTCTATGAAAGGCTGTATAGCAGAGGTAGAGGTGAGAGAAAAGGCCTTAAATCCAGGTATGTAATTTTCTATCTGAGGAAGAAATGTGAAGCTAGCGGGTATGTTGCTTGATGGCAAGTTGAGCTCATCTTTTGTTTTTCCTTAGTTATATGTTAGGAAGCAAGGGAATAATTTTCCGTCAGGCAGGAGCTAGCAAACTGGGAAATGCTGCTTTCAAAATTTAAAAATGGTAAATACATGGGGGAGGACTTCTGGAACAAGTGGCGTTAGAATAGTGGGCTGCATTTCTATAGAATTGGACTATATGTGAAGGAAAAAGTTGTTTGCTCTTACCATTCTCTTAAGTTGTCACTTCATGTCTTTTGTCAGGGTAATCATAAAAATGGACCTTTCTGAAATCTTAAATGGCAGCTATAAATCATTGCAAGGTGGTAACATACGGGCATCTAACTGATAGCTGATTTGCTCCTACAAAATGTCTGTCTTAGGGACAGGTTTTCAGAAGCGTGATTTCAGAGATACGCATTTCTTGTGTTTGCAAATGGTTAATGCACCAACATCCTTCCCAGTTGGCTGTGGCTGAGTTGTCACTTGTGGCCTTGTAAATCTTCTCCCAGTGAGCCAACAGGTACGAAGATATAGAGGTCCCTCAAAATGTTAATATGCAAGATTTTGGTTGCCCTTTAGGCCCACTGGCCTACATGCAGGGCGCTGTTGCATCAGTCTTTTTTCTCGTCTCATTCAGATGAACTAGTTTTATATCTTCCTTTTTCTGGTGCCGGTTCCGTATTCTCATTTCTCTAAAAGTCTCACTTTGGTTCTCAGAAGCAAATGAGGGCAATTAGCCTGATCTTAATTTGCAAATTACCTTTAAGAACAAATTAAGCTGAACATTTTCCACTTGAATTCAGCGTTCTTGCTTCTACTTGTGCTTAAAGGTTAGTAACTTTTTAATCAGTATTCAAAGTTTTGTCTGTCCAATACGGCTTATTGGTCCCACTCTTCCCGCCCCCCTCCCGCTGCCATACTTTTCCCTTCCTTTTTTAATTGTCTTCCTCCACCTTTGCCTTCTTCTATTTTTCGCTGCTTTGCTCAATTTCCTGCACTTCATGGAACTGAACTCAATCTCCATGAAGTCGGCTTTCCCCAGTCGCTGCTCCTTGGGGCAGCCCCGCGTGCTCCGTCCTGGCAGAGGGAAGGCTGCAGCCAGGGCTGCTCCAGGGCTGCTCTGCTCCACGAGAGACCAAGCGTCGTGCTGGCAGCGCTGCTGCTCGGGCAGGACTTGAGCTGGCAACTCGGCAGAGCGTTGTGCCAGGCCACGTAGGCGGATGAAGTCAATTTGAGGTAGCTTGACTAGCTCCCAACGGCTTTGGGCAATGCTCAGAGGAAGCCTTGTAATCTCTTGTGGAAAGGAGATTTTACTTCCCCCATTGCTGCTGCATTTTTCCTCGTGTGAACTCTCTCTCCTGTGTTTTGCGTATAGGCATTCATTGCTGTAAGCTGTTCTTTGAGATCCAGGGGCAGATCAGGACCAATTCAAGGGAGGCGAGTAGAGGTTTAAACTCTTCTGTTTGTGTCACATTATGTGGTGGGGCAATCGCGCATGGTGGAGTTACAGATGAATTAAGCTGCATGATCCCCGGTGCTGCAATAGCTCCTTTCCAGTTCTCCGCATTTCTTCTCTGTGGGACTTTGAGACAAGCTGTGTGTAGCTTCCTAGGGCTGGAGAGGATACTAAGGAGTTACCTAATAATGGGGCCCTGCAAAACGTCCAGTGTAGTGGATGAAATCCTTTCTTTTGAATAACAACACTTGCCATACAGTTATTTTGAAATGTTTAATACCATTTATTCTTTTCTAGTGCAAGCATCCATGCAGAAGGACACTGTCAATATGCAGAAGAAAAATCTTAGTGTATGGGCAGCATAACGTAAAGGTTGGGTTTTGCTTTGATTAGAAAAGCAAACGACTGGTTGGTTTGGAGTCAACTAAAGCTTTTTTTCCCTTCTCTTTCTAGGTGGTTATTGTTATTCTTAAATTTCTTTGGTTTTTAAAACAGAAAAAAGGGTAAAATGATTATTTTTTTTTTTTGGCCATGCATTCTAAAAATACAGAATATTTTGGATGAAAAGATAAGTGGGTTTGGTAGTAGAATTCTGACTTTCTGTTGGCTTCAGGAGATGCTGCCTTGATAGTTAAGCTAATAAGAGCTAATCCTTAGTAGGTCTAGCATCATGCATAAGGGAGATGAGAACAGAAAAAATTATGCCTTGGAGAGGGGTTTTGTCAGTGATGCTGAAGAGAGGAGGGCCAGAGCCTGATGCCTAGACCTAAAGCCAAGACCTAAGGCCAGGTGGTATAAGCGGCTCATGTTGACGCTGCTGACAGCATCGCCTCAGTAGCAAGTTTGTCACGGAGGCAGTGAGTTCAGGTGTACCCTCCTCACTTCTCGGTGGTTTTGCTCCTGTTGAATGAAGCAAAACAAAAGCATAGAGATCTTCAAGGGACTCAAAGTACAGTCCCTGCAAATCTCGGTCTTGGGACGTCTGCGTAGCGCGGCGGAGGCGCGGGTGCCCGGTGAGCACAACCCCGGCCAGCGGCGGAGCCAGGAGCCCGGTGCTGCCCCCGGGGCGTACCGAGCCCGCGCTCAGCCTGCGCTCGCTGCTGGGACCCCTTTCGGGGATTTCTTAGCGGCCAGTGCTCACCGCTGGTGGCTGAATCACGGCTTTGCCGTCGCCAGCTCTGCTGCCTTTCTCTGGGAGAGCTCCGGGCTGACAGGCGGCGTGGTGCTGGCTTCCCAGAGTCGGTCCGGGGGGGAGATTTTTTTTTTAATGAAAGAATTGAAGCCTCTTTCTTCGTTTTCCTGACTCTTTGGGAAAGTGAATTCTGACAAGTCTGGTGTAAATCCTCCCCCAGTATGCCAGATCAGTGACAGTCCTCACTGCATGGGTAGCAAATACCTCTCTCCTACCTTTCCCCTAGGTATGTCTGTTGAGGATGCTAGTACAGCTTGTGATCTGGCACTGTGCCTTTAATAGAGGTAACTTTTATGGTATACACCTGTCAAATTTAATTTAAGGATATTACAGCTAATAACTCCCTGTGCGAGTGTGCCTTTTTACAGGAATGTGAATGGTTTAGACTCTTTTGTGACACGGAGTGAGTGAAGCCAGTGATTTTAGTAAAATATTTTAATTAAGTTCTCAGTTCTCGCAGAAAAAAAAATGTATTCTTTCTTATTCATTAGTAAGGGAAGAAGTAAGATATGGCCTTGTGTTCTCAGATTGTTTGTAAAAACAAAACTAGAAACAGTCCATGGAGATTTAATTCTCTGTGTTTTTACTAGAAGCACAGGGTACTTTGTGGCAGTGTCATGTTCTCACTGTCTAAAGTCAAATTCAGTCATGCTACAAGTTCATGGTGTGTATTAGGTATGTCTCTATTTTAAGTGCTTTTTTGCAGCTTAAAGTTGTAAGATAGTCTTAATAATTTGGTATATCGTAACTTTCCAAACCACGGTGTGACAATTTTTCGGGATAGCATGTTTATTCTGCTCAATCACTGTGATATTTTCGGTACAAACTGTAAGACCTCAAGCTCATCTTTTAAATTCCAAGCTCAACAAAAAACATTGTTGTTTTGTTTTGTTTTGTTTTTTAAAGTCTTTTTATTCTCTGCTAGTTACACACGTTTGTTTTTCCAGTTAGAGTGCTCACTGAGAAGGAGGATTAATGGAGGCACGCACCGCTGGCTACAAGAGGTGGACTGATTTTTGAAAGCAAGTGAAAATGCCTAAAATACTTCAGCTTTTTTTCCGATTTCCTGGTCTCTTTAGTCCTTTAGAAAGAGAAGGAAAAGAATGAAATTAAAACCAGCCTTACAAAGAGCTCTCCTGCAGTGGTGGTGGGGTTTGTGTTTTGTCTCTTTGCCAGTGGTGATAAGAAATGAGTTCTAAGATACAGAAAGAATGAGATTTGCGGCTTTTTCCCAAGTGAAAGCATTAGTGAGCTTTAAGTATAAAATGAGGAGAAAAGCAGTGAGCTAAAAATTGTGGAAGCTTGTTGCACTGTTAGAAGAAGCTGTTATAATCTTCCTACCTTCTGAATCACATAGTGAGCTCATACTATACTGCGTGCTTGGTTTCTTTTAAACATAAAAGGGCATGTTATTAACTCTATCTGTTGCAAAGGCCGTGATGTTAGTACGTTTATATTTTCCTGTAGGATGCAAGGTCCTGCAAAGTGTAGTCTTCCCTTTGTACAGCATTGCACAGTTTGTTAACTCATGTTTCTTCCTCTGAAATTCCATGTAACTTCGTGAAGCTTTGACAGGACAGACTCAAGGCTATGATAGATCTGCAGTAAGAGATCTGATCTGACAGTCATCTGCCTGTCACAGATTTGTTTAAAATTTGATCTTTTGGTCCAATCTGACAGAAGCTAAAGTGATATAAACCAATTTCAACCTGACAAGAGCATGACTGCACAGAGAGATATATTGATTTAACTAACACACTTTCTGGCCGTACTGGCTGGGCGTGGGGGCGGGGGGCGGAAAAAGCTTTCTTATTATTTCCTCTTGCTTTTTGTTGTTGGTGGACTGCCATGGCTCCAGAGGCATGTCCGGGAGCAGATGGGGCAGCGGGTTCATGGGGTATGTGGGCAGGTGGGGATTCCCCAGCTGCTTGGGGCTGCATCGGCTGGCTGGGATTTACAGGATGCTGAGGCTGCCCGGGCAGGTTTGGTTGTTCACCCGCCTGCAGTTGTGCTGTTTGAGCTGGCGTTGGAAGGCTTGGTTGGTGCTGTGCTGCTGGTGAAACTGGACACAGCCTGGGGATTTGCATCAGCTGGTGCTGGAGTGCCATAAAGCATGTGTTGGAGAGGTGGTAAGCTCTGCACTTGTGGATGTTGCTGGACTGCAACTGGTAATGTTGGTTGATGATGTAGCCAGCTCCCATTGAATCATAGCCATAGCACAGATGGAGAAAGACACCCACTTTATTGTCTTCTCGCTGTTATTTAGCATGTATATTGTGGTGGCACATAGGATGGCTCCTATTATGCTATCCAGACCATATAATAAAAGCTCTTGGACCAAAGTTTGTCTTTCCTGTGATTTGATGGTCTGCATCTTTTCAAACCACAAAAGAACACTATTACATTCTCCAAAATAGAGAGTATATTCTTTTATTATATACCCCCTTCCCCAAGTGGGAGGATAATATAATAGAAACATAACGGAAGAAATGTGCAAAACGCTTACTCAAGTGCAATGTTTAAGCGAAAAGTATCTGTACACCACAGTACAGCCATATCTGTCCACGCAGAGTATTGCCTCATACATTGTCTTCCCTTGTGTTTGAATTCCAGCTATGGAGCATGCAAGGAAGAGTTTCTATTGCTTCCTCCTAACTTATGTCCCCATGAGGGTACTTGGGTGTTTCATTTTCCAGATGCCTTGACACAGCGCTTTTAAATGTTTGACATTTGAGTATTCTTGTAACAAATGTAAGCACTAGTGCGGGAGTAATATGCCTCTATATACATATTCATAGGCAGTCAATATCTATGCCAGTCTTTCAGTGATGGAGATTTTGAGATGCAGAGAAAAGCAGAAGAAAATTGAAATGTGATACCTGGGGTCTCATCAGGCTCTGGTACCGTTTCAAAGGTGTTAATACCTTCCGATGAAGGTATTCCTTCCTCCAAGGAAGAAAACGAGACAACAATAATCCATAGGCATGTCAGCTTAGCATATTTCCTTGCCTAAGAACAGATGGCAAAGCCAAGCATTGCATTGATCGTGCCGTTACACTCTGTGTCATTTGTAATACCTACGATGACATCATTTTCTAAAGAAGGTTTTCAATATCCTTTGCGTGCGGAACAGCATGCAGCAGTACAAGAAGACAGAACAATTTGGGTAAAATCATTCCATGAAAAAAATGCTCAAACTTTGTGTGCCAAAACATACAAAGTTTGATTAATTTATGGCAAATCAAAGATGCGGATCTTAAAACCACAGGGTCTACTAGGATGTCTTTCAGGTGAGCCAAGAGTCTGGAAGCCCTGAAGTTCCTGGTCTAGAGTTGCCTACATGGAGACACTGGCCCAAAGTCACAAATTTTGAGAAGTCCTGAATTTACTAAGTGAAACTAAGGAAGACGGAGGCATTCTGGTAAACGTTTTTTCCCAGCCCAGAACCTCCTGCTGTAACACATGTTGAAAGTTTTGCTGTGGACCTGATGTGAGCTGAAACTAAATTTTAAAACGGTTACCATTTCGTGAGAATGGAAACCTCTGTGTTTCCAGTTCTGTTCCAGCTTTGCTGCTGCAGTCCAGAAGGTTAAAACTTAAAGCCATCTGGTCTTAGAGGAATGGGAAATATTTTTGTACTAGCTAAAAGAGTAAAGCTGGAAAAATGCAGATATCATAGTTTCCAAAATTTGTGATCCTCTTTTCCTAACATAATGATCAAGTTTTCTCTTACGCAGATAACCTTTTCCAAATATTCAACACTTCTGAACTTTCTGATTAGGTACAGGCAAAAAGTACTCCCTAAAACTGGACAAGATTTTTTTTTGTTTTCTGTTTTTTCCCCTTCATTTAAAGGATATCGTGGGCTTTTATGACTGTGGAGTTGCCTGAATACAAATGCATGAACATCTCCCATCTTTAGGCAAATTCCTTTGTTGTACAATATAATAAAACCAGAATTTAATTTACTGCATGAACTTCCATGTTCAAAACAACTCTCTGGACTGATAAACGAGGACTGGCACTTGAAGGTATTCCTTATAGTTGTTGTGGTTTCATCTTCTGAACTTGCTTTGAAATTAATCTTCTCTGTCTGAAGATCCAGTGGGTCAGGTTCACTTTGCAATGCTCTGGTTGGACATCACTGGGAGCTGGTTGACACTGATGTAACTCAGTAATGAATCACTTTATTCCTGCAGTCAAAAAGATGAGAATATTTTACCTTCTAGCTGAAGTGGATAAAACAAGGATGTGTTTTACCAGGGTGGGGGGTAGCTAGAAAAGGAAACTGTAAGGTGTATTTTGTTTACCTTGGTGTTATGAAGTAAAATTACTCTGAAGTAACATAGCGCTTGGCCTGGGTCTTGCTGGCAATCTTTGAGTTCATGTAACGAATATAGTGGTGACAGATTTGTTTCGCTGAGTTACTGGTGAGCCATTATGGATAGGATTTTTCAAGCATGAGCTTTCTCATCTACCAGTTAAACATATAAGGCAATTGTCTTGTACCTCACTGTAGTCGACAGGAAGAGCGAGCACCTCTTTAGGTCAAAGCATTCCCTTCTAGGATGCCGGGATGGGTGGGATAAGTTGCTAAATAGCTCAAGTTTGTCCATACAAAACCCAGCCTGCATCTGTGATTCAAGAGAATAGTTGCACACAATAGATAGCAAAACTTCTTAAACTAAGCATGTACTTAAATGTTTTGCTGACTGGCAGATTCGCCTTCTGTCTGAAGCCGTTAGGAGCTTATTTTTACGTGAAGCATTAGCAGTGAAAACAGTGTTGCTATCTCTACTTCATTCCTATGGAAAGATTAGTAAGATTGGAGGAGTTTGGAAAAGAAATCCAGCCCTTTGGCCCGGAGCGGCTGCCAAATCCGGCACATCACGCAGTGGCACACCAAAGAGTATCCAGGTCTCAGAAGGGCGAGTTTTCATCTACAGTACTAATCTTTTTCCTTTGCTATTCATGAAAGCAGGATAATCTTCAGAAAGCAGTAACGCCACAGAGCTGTCAAGTGCCGTGTGTTAACTCTGAGACCAAGATGGGCGACTCCTTGCTAACGCTCCTCTGTGCGACTCCTTGCTAACGCTCCTCTGTGCGTGCGGGACGTGTCTGCGCGGCGCTGCGCCAGCTCGGCCAGCCACGTGCACTCGATGCCACGGTGAACCATGCGGGGTTTAGGTGGGCCCTTGCTCTGAAGGGGCCCCTCCCTTCTGGAGGTCAGCTCTTGATGCCAAGGCTCCTTCCCCAGCCGGTGGCATTGTCTCACGGATCAGACAAGGCATTCCCAAGAGGTCTGCTAAAATTAACCCCGGTCAGAGCGTTTAGCGTACAGACCAGCTAAATCTTCATTCTCTCCTTTGGAATTTTCACTTTATAGTTCTGTGTATGTATGGATGATGTTGCATCGCAAAGAAAGAAGAGTATTCACTGTCAAGCTTAACAAAAGTGAGGACTGGATTGCTGTTGTAGTCACAACGTGACTGTAATACTCACTGGCGTAGCAAACGTTGCACCTCTGAGGCAAGTGGTCAAGGTCCAGCCCTCTGTCTTTCTCAAATTTTTACTATCTGTAACAAGAGCAAAAAACCCACTGCTTTGGCTATCATTATATCAGGAAAAAACAATGCTCACATATTAGCATCTGAATCTGAATTAAAATAAACAGTCTGTAGATATCCAGAACAAATCTTCTGCAGTCTGTTTGGAGAGTTGGATCATTCATTATTAAGTATTTTGTGGGAACAGCAAATCAGTGATAAAATTCCTTTGGATTTTGGAATTTATCTTGAGACAAAATGCAAATGTTTGAACTTTTTTTGGTTTTGGTCTCCATTGTTTCTGCAATCTCTGAGGGCAGTTCCCTTTAATTTTGAAGCCCAGTTCATGAGTACCAAGAGCTAAAGGACTAAATGTCATTTAAAAGTAATGTAGCAATACTTGCCAACAGCAAAGCTTTAGTAGATTCTGAGAGAGGAATGTGGGAGCAGTCATAGCCTTAAAAAAACAACAATAGGTTTTAGCAACTGGAGAATCTGCAAAAATATTTGAGGGCTGTGCATGATCCCTTCTTGCTCTGTTGAGTTTTTGCTTTCATGGTTTTTTGGGGGCTGGTTTTTTTTTTTTTGAGAAACCTCACAGGAGACTTTCAAGAAAAAAATCGATAAAAATATTTACTTAAGAGCTGCCTTGAAGACCACTCCCTCGCTAGAGTTATAGTTTTCTTTTCTGCTTTTCCTGGCTGTTTTATCTATCTTAATGTAATTTTGTTCACAGAGTATAGAATTTTGTGCCAAATTTATAATTCACATATCATTTATTATTATAACGGTGTGGTGCATTTGTCTTGCTAAAAGTATTATCTGAAGTGACTTCTCTGCAAAAGTGTGCATCAAAGTTAAGGAGGTCACACTTTCAAAGTGCTGCCATGAGCAGAGCTGAGAAGCTGGGAGGAGTTGATATTTCCGCTGCAGGAACCTGTCCGGTTCTCATTGCATTAAAGAAATAATAGGTTTTCAGTGAAGAGATTTCTCAGATTCAAAATTCAGTATTGGAGGAGGACGAGGATTGGTATCTATTTGCACACAGTTTTAAGCAATCACAGAACTGTCACCCGTGCCTTACCCAGAGAGTCAGCACCCAGATTTCCGTACAGGGAACATCCTTGCTCACCCCAGTGAAGAGGAGGAGCAGAGTGGACGGGTGAATTCCTGCTTTTGGACCACATTCTGAAAGGCTTTTCGTTTCCCAGCACTTAATGACTTCATGCCTTTAAAAATAAGGCCCTGAGGTCTTCCATCATTTGTATCATCACAGCTGGGAGTTGAAGAAAAGTAAGGTATTTTGCTTTTCTTACAATAAGCCAATTTAGGTCATGTCCTGTGCTAGTTGTATTATGTCAGGTCATGAAAACAAGCTTAACTTAACTGTGTGGTTTGATAATATTCGGAAATAATCAGAAGACAAAATTGTATGACTAAAATTTCAATTCTGCTGTATAAAGCTCGTGGCTTCTGAAGTATTTAGGTATGTATTTTGCCAGCCAGACGTGGTGTTTCTGCTGTCCTGGGGTGAAGTTTCAGGACAAAAGAATCCAAGGTTTTCATGATGATAGAAGTTAGGCTAATGCACTAATTTTTAAGTCATGTTTTCAATTTTATTACCATTAAACATTAAAGTCTCAGTAAGGAAGAACATTGCAGAAATGCTGAGTAAGGCATAGTAGGTTACAATTGTTTTTTCATACCATGAAAAATAAAATGCTAATAGTAGTGTAAATCAAGCCAAATGTTTTCTGTGGCTTATAATTTCCATGTTTTGTGAGCATTCTTTAATTGGAAGTTGATGTTAATGTTTTGCATTAAGTAGGAGAAAAAAGGGATGAACAGTAGTTTGGTTGGAGAGTAGTTAGCTGAGGTAAAATCATGGAGTGAAAAATGCTCATCTGCATTAACTCACAGGGAAATCACAAGTACCTTTTTTTGCTGGCACAACTAAACTCTAAAGAAAATCCTTATGCAGCCTAAACTTCCCACTCTGCTCCACTTACACAGAGCCTGTTAGTGTTTTAAATACTGTTGATTCCCTTTTTCTTCCTTGTGGATGTAAGTGAGAATATTCCTTCTGCTATTGCTTGTCAAGGAGTAATGGGATCACCTTCTATCCTGCCAAAGAGTGGGGGGAATAGCTCTTTTCCTTTAGAAAGATCATTTTCTCTGAACTAAAGGAAAAAGATTAAATAGGCAGCAACAACTCCTTCTTATGCTTCTCAAAGTAGGAAAATAAATCTGGTAGATCGTAGGCCTGCTTATTTCATTTGCCTTTCGGAAGTTGAGGACAATTCAAACTGTTCTCTTGTCCCAGGAGAACAGGAGAGAGGGGCTCAGAGACAGTGGGATCTCCTCTTAGGAACTGGGAAACTGTAGCCATCAGGGACCCCACCGTGTCAGAACAAGTGCTTCATGGGTTTTTTTGTTCTGGTATCGGAAGAATTGTGCAGGCGTGAAAACAGAAAAAAGTAAAAGAATATACTGGGCTGAAAAATCTGGTTTAAAATGTGCAATGAGGAGAGCACTGCTACCGGGCTCTTGCAGAGCTAAGGACTGCCAACAGCCAAATTTGTTGCAAGTTGAATACAACAGGGTGGCCAAAGGAAAGACACCCTTTGTATTTTGAGAGATTTACTGATTTGGCTGTCATCGAACAGCACACGTCATCTTGTGCGTAACTGCTTGGACATAAAGTCCCACTGACTGCGGTGTGGGTTGGCGAGTAGGTGAAAGAAGTACTTACCACTGTCTGTAAATGATACTAGTAGCTTCATCTGTCTTTGTTAACTGGAGTGTACAACTTCCTAGGTAATTTTAGAGAGGCAACCCCACTGTCTGCTTTATAAGAAAACAGCATCAAATGATAACAGCTTTGTAGAAATAGACTTGCCTGACTTGGGGTATGTTGAGTCTTCTGTCATTTGACCTTAATCTAGATGAAGCTCAGGTGAAGCTCAATGCCAGTTTTAAGAGTAGTGTGACCCTGTCAGTAGGACTGAGAGTAGCTTGGAAAGACTTGCCTGGCATACGTAAATGTTAGTTAATGGTATAGCACTGATATTAATGATAAATGTTAGTTATTTTTTGTTGTTAGTTAAAACTTGGCTACTACATGGTGTACACACAAGTTCACTCTTACAGAAATATTTCACATAGCTTGGGCAGGAAAAATAAAACACAAAATGTAATATTACCTTTTTTGTATGAGTTTGAAGAATTGATCTGATCAGTCACAGGCAAGAATCTCTTTTTCTTTTTCATTTGTATTCCCAAGGTCAGGCAGTAGGCAGCACAGGTCTAGCACAACCGTGGAAGCAGAAGGAAAACAAAGGAGATGCTTTTCTCTCTCTCCCCTTGCTTTATTCTTGACAGTACAGCTTCGTGTCTTCTCTCATTTAGGGCATATTGCAGAGTGTGAGTAACTTCCTTAGAGATACATGAATGCCACAGCTGCAGGTGTATCTGCCTTTCTGCCTCTTGCTCTGCTGTCTTTGGCCACATCTACACAAAGAGATTGAACCATGTCAGAGAGCATCCTCCGGTGCTGGGGCTCGATCATCTGTGCTGTTGGGTTATCACCAATGTATCTGATGTAGCTTAGGTCCAGACCAACTCCCCGAAACACTTCCTGAGTATAGAGTTAGCTCAGGCCAGGGATTATTCATGACAGACCGTTTGGACGTGGCCACTCTGCAGAGGGAGGCAGTTTAATAGTGTGGATTAAGGCTGTTCCCTGCCAGCTGGGTTGCTGCCAGGGCACGAGCCCAGGCACGTGTATTTTGCGAATATAAATTTCAGCCTCTGGTTATATGGGCTTGTGGTTTTCTCCATCCCGAACTGAAATCGCACGATTCCTCAGCTCTCAGCCTGAGCCCTGAGTGAGAGAACCTTTTGGTCAACTGTCCTTACCAGCCACGATATCGGGAACATCACGGGGCTGCTGAAGCTTAGCTGACGGCTGAGCTAAAGTAGCTAACCATATGTGTGCTCTTCGACTGGCAAAATGCTTTGTAAATACATTAGTTTAGACTTTCACCACGTTCATAAGCTAGCACATGGTGTCTTCCGTTAGTTGCAAGTTAACAGTGCTAACACAGATAGTAATTGCACTGCTGTTGATGCACCGTCACTTGTTCAGCTGCATAAGCTTGATCACATACATGCTTCTTGACTCTGGAGAAGTATGTCTTCTCCCTTGGTGTGCATAGCTGCTGGAGGCTGCAGCTGTACCACCAGACCAAGGCCACATCTTGGCTCCTTTGCATGGGTCCTGCCCCCCCCCCCCCCCCCCAAAGAAACACAGGTGGGTTGATCAGATGGGAGCCTTGGCAAGACCCTGCAGCTTCTCCATCAGCACTGTCTGAGCAGGCGGGGTGCCGTGGTGTGTCTCCTTAAGTGTAGGGACAGCCCTGAGGGTCACACACTTCCTGATAAATGTAAAATATAAGCATCTGTCATTGATGTACATGAAGCTGTGCTTGCTCTTCAGTCAGGATTGGCACCTCCTTTGGGGACAGTGGGGTCTGTCCCCAGCACTTAGAAACCTTCCTAAAAACTTCAGAGCGCAGTGCTGTACAAACAGGAACAGTCGGGAACATTCACTGTCGCAGTAGTACTAGCAAGGTGAGGTTTGCTCTCACCCCACTGGAAAAGACTCCACCTTGTAAAAGGCCATGTAACTGTATCCTACATGGCTCGCTTTATGCTCAGGCCCAGTTGGTACCTTTGTATGGAAACTTGTTAAATATGTAGCAAATTAAAACAGTTAATAACTTTTTACAATGTGTTACAAGTTTCAATAGGGTTTTTTTGTTTTGTTTCAGTTTTGTTTGGTAATGCTTTAGCAGGGCACAGTGGGAATTTTGCAGGCTGCACCTAGGGGCATAGAGTAACTCAGCCTGGGTGGGAAGTGGGGGGCACAGGAGAAAGTTACAAGGTCTTCATCCTTGTAATAGCCTTTTTTCCTGCTTCTCAACCTGTAACAACTGAGCATTCTCAGTCTGTTAATGCTATTTTGGTAATGAACTGTTCTAAATGTGTGATAGTTTTCTCTTAAACTGCCGTTGCATTACAGATATGAATATGCATGCGCACACATGCATCTGCTTCCAAATTTTATGTTGATCTTCTTAGAGCTTCTGCAGGGCCCCAGCTGTATCTGTGTGCTGCACTGGTTTCCCCTGGGTTGTTTTACTGGGAAGGCAGAGTCCAAGATTTAGAAAACAGGTCTAGATCCAACACAGCACAAAACCCACAAGATGGCTTAGATGAATGTTTCTTGGCTTGTGGGTTTGAAAATCTATGGTGGCTGTCGGCAGAGCCAATACATTCTCCATCCTTGGCTTTAGGCAGTAACATAATGCTATTGGCCAGGTAAATGTCTGCTCTCTGGAGTTTATCTTCTATACAGAAGATATGTCTTTATAGAAGATACCTTCTATACAAAGAAAAGTCTGTGAGAAGGTGTGTAGTGTCACTGAGAGCGAAGGAACAGATTCTGACTGTGTTTACATGAGGACAAATGCTAAGTGATTTAATAGCCTTACTAATTCAAACTGGAATGAGCAAATCTGGTGGTAAGGTCAGTGCGAAACACACACTCAGTGTAATTTTTTACATTCAAAATGTGGGTCCTAAATTATGAAACAAGATACTCAAATAAAAACATGTGGTAACATCCTGATTAATAATGTGTTTTCTTCAACAGCAGCGTACTCTACAAGCTGACCTTTCAAGCATTTTGTTATAAAAAATTTTCCTGTCTTTATTTCAAGCATGATTGTGCTGATTTTATGCCAGCATAATGTAAACCTAAACAGCTGTAGATACACAGATCAGTAGACTATTGAAATCTTTTTGTGCAGCTTGTGTTAGTAAGGGCAAAGAAGAAAATTTTTTTTTGGCGGGAGTTACAAAGGCAATCCATGGTGTTGTCTAAAACAGGTCTGTATGGCCAGCCCAGGGCTACGTTATACAGCAAAATGCTGAGAGGCTGTGCTATTTGATGACAGAAGTGTTCGGGAGCTGGACAGTCATCCCTCAGGGTGCAGCCTGGGCAGTGGCATACAGCTTGGACAGCCATTTTCTAGAATAGCCTCAAGTAATTCACCACAGCTTAGACGACTCATGGGTTAAAAGAGAACACGCAGTTTATGAGGCGGGATCATCTTTAAAATCATACTGCATTTGAAATACCGTATGTGCTGTAATACTGAAGAGGCATTAAGCAGAAGATAAATGACAGTCCTTTTCCTTCCTCATCCCTCTGATTTATTGTTGTATTCTTTTGTGATGTTAATAGGTGCTTAGTTTGTCATTCGCCTTTGTACAGCAGTGGTTTTCCTTTTGTGCGTGTCCTTCAGGGCTGAAGGGCAGAAGGGGGAGTAGTGACCATAAAGCAGTAGGACTAGAGAAAAATATTGAAGAAAAATAGGTAAAACATGGTTAGAAACCTAAAACTGGTGACAACTGAGGTTGGCTGTGTGCCTTCATGGCTTTCCTCTTGGCTCACTCCTGAGTCCCCGGGGGTGGAGATGAGCGCCTTTAAGGGGGAGGACACTGGGTCGAGCGGAAGGCTGAGGCTGCAGACCCCCTGTCTCTCAGCTCTCCCTCTGGAGAGGACCTGTTTGTCTCTTGCAGGGACAGCCTTCTACAGGGACAGTGACAATGTGGTGGGATGAATGGTTAGCTCATTGCTAAGTTCAGTAACATTTATCACATATTAGTTCCTGTTGCAAAACGCAAGGCATTAAATTGGTTGTGTGAGGTGGTATGGTTGAAATGATTAGCTAGTCTGGAACATATCCCGGCTCTCTTCTCCAGTGAGATAAATGAGCTGGGTCAGTGCCTCTTCCCTCTCCTTTCCCCTTCATTCTGCTCCTTCCTGCCCTCTCTCTGTCCTAGGTTTCTGAGAAAGTTTTTATCTGGGTAATCTAAAGTTTTAAAAACTCTTTATCTTGCACAGTCTGAAGTGCTTCTTATCCTCTCAGCCATGGTACAGTGAAAAAACAAGTACGCACATTTTGTAAAGACGTCTTTAACCAGAGACATGATGAATGGCTCTTGGAATTACTTCTGTAACTACCAGAAGAATTGAAAATAAATGAGAACCTGAGAGATGCGGTCACGCTCTAATAGTTGGCATCTTAGTCTTTTACTTTAGAGCTTAAGGCTTGGGTACAGGAGTTTACTCCTCTCTTAGTTATACAACTATTTGAATAAAACAACTAATCCAAGTAGAATTTGTTGATTCTCATCGGGAGCAATGCTAGGAAAACTCTGAAGACTTTCTAGGTTGGTAGAAAATCTTTATTGGCTTGGAATACTGTACAGTAAACTTTGTCCTTACAGATAGACATTTCAGATGTCAGAAATGAATGTTTCAGTGTGCTTTTAAAGACTGCATATTGTTGTATTGTGTGCTTTTCTGCACATCCATAAAAGACTATATGGGAAAGAAAGAGTGAAATTAATTTCCAGAGAAGTGTTTCAGGATACTGGGCATTTTTCCACTGAACATCTCTGTGGAAATCTGGAAAAAGTGTTATTTCAGTTCTCCACAAGAAAATAATGCTCTAACCATACTTCTCTTTCCCACCATCAATAAACTTGAGAAAATACTTCTGTAGTTATTAACTAGTAGAAAAAAAAGAGCTTGTTTTGGGAAGAGCAGCTTAGGAGTTTATTTGCTTTTCAGCAGAGTGCTCCTGGAAGTGTGAACGGTGGACGGTATTTGCACTATTGTCTTCTGGTTTGCTTTCAGATAGAAGGCAATTTTAACATTTTGGAAAAGATGTGGGAGGACAGCGTTAACTATATCATTGCAATCTATGGATGCTCTTTGCATTTCTCTATTGCATGCTTCTCTATGTAGTCCGCTGTAGCCTGAATGCCTTCTGTAAAGGATAGACTGGCAATAACCAAGTCCCTGATGGACTTGAAAGAGCTCTGGCTCTTTTCCTGTTTTGGGTTACGGATAGTTTTTTGAGAGAGGATAGTAAAAGGCAGGGAAGTTTAAGCTATTATTACTTTATATTGGTTTCTAATACTCACTGTTAGTTACATAATACCACGATGCATTGCAACTCTAAGTTCAGCACATAGTGTTTATGATGAGTATATTATTGCTTCATCTGACATTTTATGCTCTGTACTGCAGGGGGGGTGGAAAGCATGATCGTACTTTCAGTAAAGTTACTGCAAATCTGCCATTCATTTTTGTAGGAGTTCACGCCCTTAGTAACAGAACTCGTTGGGATGATTTTCAGGATAAATTTTTGTAGTGCTGGAAACTGTCCTTGCAGAGGTTGGCACCAAATTAGTTGAAAACCAGTAGTATAATTAAAAATTGCGACTGACTGTTGTTTGTTCTGTAATAGCACAGCATGTGCCCAGTTCCTAGGGGAAAAGACTCTTGCAGCAGCTGAAGAATGCAGCCTGTGATCTCCTTCTTCCCAGGGATGCTCCACCCAGCCCCATCGCTATAAATGGCAATTGGACTTCAGGGAATTACAGCAGGCAATGAACTAAGCAAAGGCAGGTTCCTCTGCAGCTGACATTTTCACTGCTGGGCATGAAATTAATAAAATGAAGAATGACCTTGAGCTATTTTCTGAACATTGCAAGGGCTGCGGCTTCATCTGGGGCACGGTCTGGATTCTGTAAGGATGGGTTGGTGCAGTGGTGGTGGTGGTGGTCCAACTGAGCTTGGTCAGAGCCACTTGTTTCAGGGGACCACAGGAAGCTACTGCTGAACGAACGCTCGGCCTTGGGAAATCTGTTGGCAAATTTGCCACAAAACCCCATGTTTCATCAAGCAGCTATGGCCACTGATAAGTGTGTTCATCATGTTCCTGCTGCCTTGCTAGCAAAGGTGAGAGCTCAGAGGAAACTATAGGTGCTCAGCAGTCAGGGAAAATGGTATTTAAGGGTGGAATTAATCTCATCTCACTATACGTCTGCAATTTAGCCACAGTGTAGACATACACCTCTGAGCTGGCCACTATACACTCCCTCCCTGGATGGGAGGAAGTGGGGAAAAAGGCATTTCTGAAGTTTTATTCTTATCTCTGTAAACCAAATGAAATGAATTGCTTCCTCAAAAGTTCCTGTTTCTCACCACTGGTTGGAAGTGGTACTTGGCGTGTCTAGTTAGATAGAGATGCCTGTATTTTGAAAACAATCCCACTGTAGGTCTGGTCTACCCCATAGCTCATCTGTCAGCATTTGAAACATCCGTAATTACTCAGCATGTTTGCCGTTATTGGCTTTAATTACTCTGTCAAATGGAAAGGGTAAAACTTCACAAAGTCTAAGGGACTCCTCAAGGATAAGCTAATTCATTCTGTAGTGAATGACGTATGGGTAATAGTAACAAAAGTAGTAACAGCAGTAACGTATTCTTTCGTTAATCCTGTACTGTGTGAGAAGTCATAGAGGAAAAGCATGTTTAATGTTTATTCAGTGGAAGGTTTGAGCGGAGAAGTTTAAGGGAAGTAACCTTCTTGGAATAATAAACAAAGTTATACGTTTAACAGATGCTTCATTCTTTATTATTCCCTCAGTTTCCGTCTGCAAGCATTATTGGGTATTTGTATCCATCTTTACCAAAACATCTCTCGTATACAGTGTATATAATTTATTCAGCCAGGTCATGTATTTCATCAATTGTGTCAGTCCTGTAAGATACTGAATGCTTCTGTATGACCCAGAGCTGTATTAGGAGAAAATACTGCTAAGGCAAATTTCCGTTCGCATTGCATGGATAACTAGGGACTCAAACACTGAAGTTCAGACAGGGGTAAGAGCAGTCAGGATGGTGTTACCCGAGATACCTGCCACCAGCAGAAACGTGCCGGCTCCGTCCTGCCGCAGCCCAGTTACCCCTGGGGAAGGAGCAGCTTGGGGAGCTGCCCACGGTTTTCCTAATGCCAGGAATTCTAGCTGCATGCTTTAAAGGAAGAACCATTCGGGTCCTGAGAAAAGCAGAGTGATGAAAATGGCTTTAAAATCATCAGATAAAATTAAAAAGCGCGTTTGAGTTCCTTTTCTCAGGTTTTCACTTTCCAAAAGCGCAGAGAGCACACCTGCAGGCTTCTCTCTGCAATGGTTGGAGCTTTACATATTCCTTACGTATTCCTTAGGTAAATACATACACTGAGATCTGCCTATACTTCCGCATACCTCCTGGAGATAAAGCTTTAAAGCAAATACCAAATATCACAAAGTTAACTTGTAAAAATACTGTGAAATGTGAGAGTGTTACAAATGCCTTTAAAATCAGTATCGTCTTTTAGAAACATACCCCGTTTTCAACACGGCCCCTGGAAAGTTGTTCTTCTAGCTGAGGATATTTATTCTGTTCCATTTTTTGAATGGGATGCAGCTGTTGAATTCTTCAGACCTGAGTAAAGGTTCTTAAAGAGCTTTATTTATATCAAGTTTTTTTCTGTCCTCCTCTGGTTCTGAACAAATAGCCACAACTTCAGCTAATGGAAATTGTTGTACTGCAGCTAAGCTTATAAAGTCCTGCTGCTTTGCTGGGATGACTTTTCTGAAGAGCTGGACCCTTACGTGAGAACGTACGTGTAATTATATTAAAGCGTGTGAGTGTAACTTCCGAAGGAGGTTGGCACATGGTAGGGCCCCCGCAGTGCAGCAGCTCCCGTAGGAGATAGCTGGGGATTTGGAGAATGAAGAGTACATTTAAGGCGATCAACTAAAATTCATCCGCAGCCCCTTAGAAGCACATTGCAATGATACTTTAGTGTATAATCCCTCTTATTTCAAAATACAGGCTTATGGCTTGAGTTTCCCTTGAATAAACTTTGTGATTATTAACGAGCTGTATCAAATAATCTCCTTTAGGTCATTAAAGGGCATAACGCAGATAAGAACTCTTTAGATCCTGTAAACCTCAAAATGAATTTGCTCTCTAGACCTCTACGTTACCAGAGAACTTTGACAGTAAGCTGAAATGCTGCGATACTTCGATGTTAGTAGAGTCTGATAAAAGTTCAAAAGCAATATGCTGTGCTGCTGCATGTCTGTGGGATGGGGAGCTCTTCGTACGGCAATAGTGTGAGACCCAGCAGCAAACCTAACCCGGCAATTAATTGTTGATTTTACAAGGATATTGCAGTGAAAGCTCTTTAACTTCCTGTGTCTGCATGCCTTTTTTTAGCAAGAGCTTCATACCGGCTCTTAAAACCCACACTCTTGGTTCCTTCTTTTTTCACTAAGTACTTTCCTCAATCGATAATGCAAAGTAAAATTCAAAGAGGTTTATGTGGCTCTTTCAGCTGACTAATGTATATTTTAATTACAGTATTAATAATGTCGATAAGAGGAGGTGACCAGCTACTATGGCCACTTAACACAGATTAAAATAATTGGATCAGGGACGTCTGCTAGATTGCCATTAAAAATTTTAAATAGGAGCAGAGAGCATTTGGCAGTCACCAACAAAAGCATGTGGGGGAGAAGGGAGAGGAAGAGAAGAAATAGAAGAGGTGGGTAAGAAGAGGACATTGGAAAGCTTTCATGCTGTTCATTCATCTAAAAATAGGTTTTCAGTCTGCCTCTGGGTTTGTTTATGTTTATGTCTTTTGTTTGGAGACTGTGGATGGAGACGTGTCTTTTCAAATGCTTTGGGAGCAGGGCCTGCGCTCTTTAAGCTTTAAGTTTCAGAAACAGGACTTGGAGCATTGGTTGCGCGTGTGGGGAGCTGCCATGAGCTTCTCCCTGGCCGTGCTGCTCCCTCCGAGAGCTGCACGGGGTCCTTGCTGCACCCTCTTCTCACCAAATACTCTTTTGAAATCTAGTGCATCATTTTCCAAAACAGCATTTGAATCCGTAGTTCTGTGTACGCTCTGCTTTCTGCTGGCGAGAAATCTAAACGTGCCCAAAGATGGGAGTTTGCCCTTGTGATTCAGTGACTGGTGAGGTGTGGGCGGTACCTAATGCTGCTCGTCGCACGTGGATTTTAGAACTTCAGTAAAGGGGAAATCCGCTGTACGGCTTTTATAAAAGCAAAGCTGTAAAGTGGGGTTTTCAGGATATTGCAATGACTCAGAATATGTTTGACTGCTTTCGAAAGTCTTCGAGAAAAAATAGAACATACTCTTCTCCCGCTATTCAGAGGTTACAGCAGCAGCACCAGCATGTCTGAGCAAACCCAGCTTTGGTTCCTCCAGGACTGCCTTTCAACTCTCCATCAGCTTACCAAAGTCTCTGCAACTCCTTCCGAGGTTTTCCTTTTCTAGAAACAGGGATGATGCTGCACATTCTCTCTTATCTATCTCACTGTATGGGCTTTTACTAGAGCCTAGTATAGCTTGTCAGAGTACTTATGTCATCTCTTTTGGAGTCATCAGTTTCTGCTAATAGGTAACACTTAAAATCATGAGATAAAAAACCCAAGTTAAATATATTTAATTGGATTTTTATTTGCTTTCTGATTTTTAGAGTTTGTGAGGCACAGGCAGACAGTCTCTGGAGCAGACGGGGTGTTTTGTGGTTACTGGACCAGACGTCTCAGATGTAATTAAAGTGCCTTTTTTGCATATGCAAATTGCTACCACTTCTATATTTTCACATGGCTTAGGATCACATCAAGCGTAAATTTAATAGAGGTTGTTGTACTTCTCTTATTTATTTTTATTTTTGAGTGAACTGTATTACCCAAGCTTAATGCGTATAGAATCATAGACTGGTTTGGATTGGAAGGGACCTTTAAAGGTCAGCTAGTCCAACCCCTCTTCCATGGGGTATAACCTTGCATGACTCTGGATGCCCAGTCTGTCTCTGGGGCTCCCCAGTATGGTTCAAAAGGAATCCAGGAAAGACTAAAGTAGTCAGCATTTTTCAATTAGTTTTCATGAAAATACAAAAATGGAATGTGTTTTTATTCAAAAGAGCTCTGCCTTGTCTCCTGGAAGCTCTTCTGCGGGGTTTTTCTCCTACCCCAGGTTTTTTCTAATGAGCCGTAAGGGACTTCCATGGTGCAGTGCCATCCCTGGAGGTGAAGGAAGGAGTCTGTCGCAGGAACCCCTGCTCACGAGGGGAAAGGTAGCCAAGCACGCAAGGCGCTTGAATTGCAGCTCCCATGAGGCACACTAGAGCGTTTTGGACTGAAAACATATTTCTTAGCTGCAAATTTTTTTGAATGTTTGGACGGAGCCATCATTTTTTTCCACAGAAAACATATCTTCTGTGAGCATTTTTTAAGATAAAATCCTGATTTTTTCCACTGAAAAAAATGAGATTTTAGGTCAATTCTGTTTCTGAAGCTATTTTTGACAGTCCCATGAGGCTTTTGTGGCCAACATTGGTCATTGGTGTAACAAGAGATCAGCCAGAGGAATTCTCAGCTGCCTCCTAATTCGGTTCTCCTAATCCTGCGCCCCTCCGGAGTGAGAGTCGAGTCCTTGGAATTTTGCATAATTAAGAAGCAAATTAAAAGTCCCTTACTGCTCATCTGTGAATGACCAAATTACAATATCAGCATGACTTAACCAGTTTCTCAATGAGAGTTTAGGCCAACCTCAGTTTAAAGTTTTAAGATTAATATTTTTGAGTACTCTGGGTAGACAACAGTAGTAGTTCATTTTCTTCCATTTTGTTGCTGATAGAGTGTATTTTATATATCCTCTCCATAAGCTGTGAACATTTTATATTATAACATTCCATACCGAATAGCATACTTTCAAATATAAAGCTGTGCATTACTGAAAAAAGTAGTTTAAAATGGGGAAAAACAATTCCTCAGATGTACTGGTAGCTAATAGAAATGATATAAACGTAAGATCATCTAGCTATAGACAGTGTACCCCAAAGGACGCTGATTTTTTTGCAAAGAACACTGTTATCTACTGAAGAACCTGAAGAATCCCTGTTCAAAGCAGAACTCAACAAGTATTGCTGGACTCCTCAGTTTCTGAGAAGGAAACCCTTGCTGTCAACCTATAGTTCCAATAAATAGTTCCAATAAATAGTTCCAATATAGTTCCACATTTTTTATCTAAGGTAGAGGAAGATAACCTTGTCTGGAGCTCATAAATACAAGGGGGACAGGCTAGTTGGATTCTTCACAGCCACTCTTACTTTATCTTTCTGCAGGCCACCAAAAAAGGTTGGTGATTTTTAGATTCTTTGCTTGCAGGGCGGCTGCTGTGCAGAGCTTGGAAATGGATGGCAGATCCTTCATCTCATGGTTCGAGTGAGTGGGTTCATGAAGGAGCACGTCCCTATTTCCAGTTGTATAAATAGCAGAGTTTTGCTCATTAGAGGAAACTCAAAGAATAATGGCACAAGGGATACATGGGCTGAAGAAACTTATTTTTGAAGAAAGATTGCAAGAACTACAAACGTACAGCATAATTACGAGATGACTAGCAGGACACTGATCTCTGGCCACAGCATTTTGATGGGGAGAGAGAAATCTAACTTCAGTGCCCTGGGTTTGTGTTGGGATGTAAGCACAATCAGTGACAGTACTTTTCTGAGAAGGTTATTCAGCTCTCTATGCAGCTAAGACAGTTTGTTTTCCTTGGAAATCTTGTATGGTGTGATGCCAACACGCTGGCTGTCCTTAGCACTGCTCAGCCCTGGGTAGTGGCGTGGAAAGAGACTGGAAGTGGAGGTGAGGAACTGCATGATTTGAGGATTTGATGTCTGATCTAAGAGGCACTGAAAATGCTGAGGCCTGTGCATTGATTTCCCTGGGCTTTGGATAAGGCTCCAAAATCAGAGACATCCGATGTCTGTGTTTGCCGCTACTAGGCAGGCACTGGTGGCCAAGACGTCGAGCCAGGACGGGCTGCGTGCATTTCTGAGCTGTGGGCGCAGGCTCTTGTACCCCAGCAGGTGGGAGGCTGTTCAGCCTACCTCAGTTTAGAGGTGCACGAAGCATCTGGGTGGATTTATGGGGGGGGGAACAAAAAAAAATCTATTTGCATACTCTCCCTTGCCGTTGCCATGAACTCTAGCCCGTGATTTCTCCTGTTCTGTGAGCAATCTGATGAAGCGCTAAGTCGTGCCAGCTGAGAAACAAAGTTGTCGCTCTGAATGATGACTTGGTGAGATGCCACGTAGGGCAGAGCTGCCATCAAAATCATTGGTGATTCACTGTTTGTTTTTCACAAATTTCCTGCGCTCCCTGCCCACGCACTATAGATGACAGCATTGTGTATGGGGACTGTGAACATGACAGACGTTATTTATGAAGCAGCGCCTTTATCAAGGATTTTTTTTCCCTAGCAAACTGTGTAAAATGCTCAGTCTTTGTGTTGCTGTTGTCAAAACCATGTTATAAATATAGCTGGCCTGCCTGCTTGAGTAGAAAGTTTTCAAACATGTTTTAAAAAGCTCCAAACTAACTGCGTGAGAAGGTCAGGCAGAAACTGCCGAGTGCTCCTCGCTGTGCTCCAAGGAGCCATGGCAGCTGTGTCCAGCACTCTTTCGGCTACTCCTGATAGGGAGAGTTTGGGCAGTTACAGTTGGTTTTGAGCTTGCACAGCTGCAGGGGAGGAGGATTTTTCAGGGGAGACCTGCCCCTTCATCACCACTCCTTGCACTGTCTCGGGACACCTCCTCTGGAGTAAGAAGTAGGGAACCTGGTCACAACTTGTCCGTGTGACTGGGCTTTCTCCTGGGCTGGGCTCTTGGCTTGCTTTGAAGCGGAGAAATGAAAAGATCAATTTTTCCCCCCTAAGATTCATGACGTCTGGCAGCAAAAGGTGTCCTGGGAGTCGCAGCTGCTCCAGCTGAGCTCTCTCTCAGATGCTCGGTACACAGCTTCAGGTCAACAAAGTTATTCTTACCTTCTTACTTTACGAAACGGCGTACTTGGATCCAGGTCCTTAATTCAAGTTTGGTTTGATCAAATACTAAAGGACACTGAAGACGCAAGAGAACTTAGTTAATGGGTAAGGAAACCGAATAATCCTGCATGTAGTGGGGTAGAGATAAGCATGATGGAGAACATGTGCTGTATGTGGTGCTCACAGTGACATCAGGTTTAATTTTTTGTGCTTTAGCTAAGTTTAAAGAAAAGAGAACAGCTTTGATTCAGTGGGGGAAAAAGCTGGCACTACCAACCACTTACCAGGCTCTGGAGATCCATCAACAGACTGAGAGCCCTTAAATACTGTTTATTTTCAGACCAGTTTCATGACCTTGCCTGTTTTCATAGTTGGACCGAGAGGAATGAAACTATGGAATGAGAAGTGGCATTAACATTTTGAAACCAAACTGCAAAATTAGGCTGATTTGTATTTGAGTGGCTTCGTCAGGTGGTTTGCTTTAAAGTCTGTGGTGACACGTGTATCCTTTTCTGTATGCTCTGTGCATGAAGGGCGTATAAACCCAGGCAATTGTGAGCAAAATATGCTGATGGTAAAGGGTTTTTGAAAGCTGATGGCATGACAGCTGCAGCTGCATAGGTTCAGTTTGGCAAATAAAAGTTTCTGTAAGCGTCAGTTTTTATGGCCATGACTGTGTTATTGTTGCATTTTTAAATTTGGGTTAGCTGTGTAGAAGAAAGTAGAGACCAAAAACTGTTCATCTTCTGGCTCTGTCCGTGAGGAGCTTGTAACTCTAGCAATTGTTTCTGTTTTTCATAACAGTGGGAACTTTATGGGCTATTTTTCCCTTTCTCTGTCCAAAGCAAACGTGCTGCTTAAAAACAAAGAAAGAAGTCGCAGACTGTCTGGCAGGCACACGGTTTGAACTTGGGGAGCCTCAGGTTGGAGGGGCAGTTTACAAAATGTACCTTTGTCCTGAAAATGGATGTTGCAGCACAGTGGTTTTATTTGTGTGGATCCATTTTACATTTCTTGCTTTGGAATGCCACATTTTTAACGAGCCTCCATCTTAATAGGCAATGATGAGCATCAAGGTGCTCTTTAGTGGTCTTTCCAGCTATGTACACCGATCCATCAATCTGACCTATAGCTATATATCCATTCAGAGGAGTTTGTATAGTTCCAGTGTAACTGAGGTGGTTTCTTAAAAAATATTTAAACTCTTGTTCGGTATTTAACTTAATGGCAAATCAGCAGATTCATGTGTGCAAACAGGACATTTTTTACAAGAAATGCTGAAGTAGTGCTTCTCAATAAGCTGAAGTATTGTCCTTTGCTATGCATTGCAAGAAGAGAGCACGCACTGTTTCAACACATAGAAAACAAAGGAAAAGTAATTACATAGATGAAAAGTAATAATGCTAGTGAGTGCAAAGCCACCTCTTTGTACTCACAGTATTTTCCCTAATTATTAGACTTTCTGTATTTTCTGAACTTTTCCATAGAGAATTGCCTTTTCAGGGTCTTCAGGAGAGCGACAGAGTCATCAAAACAGCTGCCGATGTGGGTCAAATTTGATATCCCAGATCTTAAAAAACCCCAAAACAAACCAAGAAACACAGTCCCAAGAAACTGGAGTAGACTGGCAGACCACTGCAGCTCAGTGATACAGACTTCTCCCAAGCTGCCTGACATCAGTGTGTAGGACAGGGTAGTGTCTGCACACATGAACGTAGTGCAAGAGTGATAAAACCAAAATGGAAGTGTGGAGTGATTATGTATCAAATGAAGTGAAAACTCCTAATCCCTAAAAGCTAATTGCTTACTTCCTGCATGTTTGAAATGTGCCTCCTCGAGGCATGCTTCCTCTGTGTTGTTAACACCTGCAACGCTGCTGGCTGGTGATACAAACTCATGACTCAAAGAAAACTTCCTTAAATAAGAAAACGGCTCCTACAACGCCTTTATTTCAGCCGAGGTTGTGAAAGAGAGAATGTGCATGAGGGAGCACACACGGTCACAGTACGGAGTGAGTGGGTAGTCACTGTGGGAGGTGTCCAAGTCAGCTCTGAGAGTAGCCATTCACATAATGAGTTTGCAGGTCGTTCTGGAGGAGGCTGACAATCTCTACCAAGGTTCAATACAGTAGTGAGGGTAGATGTAAGAGTAGTCAGTAGCCTCCTGATAGGGTCATTTGCCTGGGATGGGGTAAAGCCTGGTTCGAGCTCTTGCTCTAAGCTACTACTTAGGTAGTAGCTAAGACTGTGTCTTAGCTGAGTAACTGAGAGCTCTCACTCTGCTTCCAAATGTAAAAATTCGGAGATGTCTTGCATTTTGTTGCTATCAACTAAATCACACCCACCCCCAATCCCCCTCCAAAAGAAGAAAAGAAAACCCTAAAATTGTTTTCCAACCAGACCTGGTATGTAGGCAGTCAGAATGGCTGTTTTGCACATGCACAACAGATCTCCTTTTTCTTAGACCCAAAACCCTTTCTGTAAGTAGTATCAGTTTATGGAAAACACTGGTTTGAACTGCTTGAAACCAGAAGAATAGGGGTTTGTATTGAATTAAAGGCTTTACTACTAGTCAAATCCCAGTTCTTGAAGTAATGGAATTAATTACTTTATTTTACTTCATTATGAGATTCTGAAGGTATGCTCAAGTCAGATAATGTAATCTACATGTATCTTAAGAGCTCAAAATCCAGGAGGTAAACTAAAGTACTCAAATAGATATTTTTAGCCTTGTATACAATACTCAGGCTGATACGATTTTTTCATGCCTGGAAACGACAGTGTGCTCTCTCACGTGCGTTCTCTCTTTCAAATAGTAGATCATTTACTTCTCTCTAAAATGTTGCATTTTTTTTCTTTTATACTGCGCATAATAGAAATAGATGCCATTCCTAACTGTTCAAAGCATTGGCTGCAGTCGCATAAATACTTATTATTGGATGCAGAAATGGTTAACTTCTGTGCTGTGCTAGCAGAGATCCTTATTGTTTCACTGGGGCATTATGTACTACTTCAGGACCAGTAAAGCTAAAAATAGGATATATGATTATATTTGTTTGATCCAAATTGTTTAAATGCATTTCACACAGAGTTTCGGCCTTCTTTTTTCATATGCTTAATATTAATCTCATTAAGCTTAGGAGAAAGAGCACTATTTCATATTCGAAATCTCATTGGAAATCTTTACATTTAGTAAGACCATAACATGAATGGATGGCATTCATGGCATGAATGGATACTGCAACCTGCAGTATCGAGCAGAGGTTTTCCTCGGGATGGAGCCCCTATTTTCCATGACTTGGGGCACAGGAAAGCTCAGAGAGGACATGCCATTCTTTGGTGCATCACGGGCTGTGGTTCCTTGTTCAGCTTCACGAGCAGCTGAACATTGAGGGCTGTTAGAAGCACGTTTGCGTTGGTCACAGAAGCTGGAGCGGGGTCTATTTAAGGCAGCTTTGCCACTAAAAATAATACTCGTGCAGCTATTGTATTTGACTTTGGGTCAGCTGCCATTAGTTTGCAGAGTTCACGTTATTCCTTCTGAAGCAGGAAACTGTTTTAACACTTGAGAAAAACGTAGCACCAACCCCTCAAAATACACAGTATGTGAACCAGTAAAAGGGATAAGAATTCTCCTCTTAATCAACCCAGCCTATCCCAGATCTCTTGTGTTGAGATTGATGAAACGTCTGGCTTTTGTAGTGTAGCCCATTATTGTGACCTCAGATGGTTTAATTATTGCAGTTCAGCTTGTTACTGCATGCAGTCGTGATTGTGACAGCTGTGCATGTGCTCTCAACCTGCAGCAAAGTTGAGAGTATTGTAATACGGCTTAATTCTCCTTTACTTACAAAAATACAAAAAAATCTGTTTACGTGAAGACCGACAAAATTTCAACTGTAATTTTACAGTTGCAACTAGGCTTTTTAAGGTATTCTGTCTCCATTTTGGCACCTCCAAAAAAGTACTCGGCCCCTTCTGGCTCTAAGTATGGTGCGTCTGGATAAATTCCTCCAAAAATATTGATATCTGCTGAAGTAAGAAATTCAGAAAATCTGATCATGTATTTTGATGGAGCTTTCTAACTTCTGGAGGTTGGTTTTCTGGATGTATAAAAACGTTTAGTACAGAGTGGGTATGTTAGGCATGAGTATTTTGCTAGGCAATACCTTTGTACATCATTCACGTTTATGAATGTCAGAAAAAGAATGAAATGCATCTCCACTACACATCAATTTTTTTTAAGAGAATGCTTTTTAAATATTCTAAACATGAGGCATTTGGAAAACTTGGGAGAGGTTGATCATAGAAGAACAGGAAATATTTTTCTCTTTATTTTAGCAATCTTAATACTGCTGTGAAAGCATGCTCATTCTTCCGCTCCCTGTTTACCCTTAGACTAAAGTTAGAAGGGCTTTTTTCTTCTTTTCCTCCATGATAAATGGAAATCACCATTGTAATATTCTGAAATGTGTATCTTTACCTGGGCACGGGTTAATGCCGTCTTGCTAGATGAAGTATTTCTGCTGTGGGTGTGAATTCTGCCTCCCCTGTGGGGAATACTAGCTTTCCAGTGTCCCACAGGGGTTGTCTTCCTGAGTACGTGGATTTCCAGCCTTGGGAATGAGACAGGATGCTAGCTAGGAGTGAGGAAGTGTCTGTCTTTGGCAACGCCATGGCTATATTAATTGCCATGAAATAGTTTTGATATCTAAACCCCACTGTTTTGTAAAGTGTGATCTTTCGGACAAAACTAATAGCTTTTTCTGTACATACATTATTTAATACACGTAAGTACAATATAGCATGAGATAAGGCAACGTTAGTGCAAGGCACCGAACTGTAACACAGGATCATCTGGACTGGACTTACTCTCTTCCTAGTGGAGACATTGTATGCATAATTTTGCCACTGATGTCAAGGGGAACAGGATGTTGCCCTAGATAACGACCTTAATGGAGTCAGTCTTTCTTAATGAAGATTAATTGTTGGGGCCCCATACTTTGTGCATCCATGTTCAGATATCTTCCTCTGAATGCTTTGATGTCACGCAGCAAGTCTTGTGCTTCTTCGTATTTAGTATTTAGATGCCATTTCATTAATCTGAAAGACTTGTCGTCTTTTGTGATACTAGCAGTCCCTTGGGAGGAGCTGTGTGACGCCTGCTGTGTTTGGAGATGCCAGAGCATCCGAGGTTGCAGTAGTTTGTAATGCCAGCTGGAAACCAGTGTGCTGCCTGCCCTGAGCTGCGCTGGCTGTGGAGGAACACCTGGAAATAGGGTGGCAGAGAGAGTCAGGACGTAGCACACTCACACCATCCAGTTGTTTCCTAACTCTTCATTAATCGGCAGGTGGTTATCTAGGATGGCGTTAGTAAAGGACTGGCCATGTGGTCCTTGGCTACACGTCATGCTAAAATGGATATTTAACATAGTTCATCTCCCCCTTCTCTTTAATTCTCATCCTGTCCAGGAACAGTATTCTGTACATTGATTTCGTATGATAGAGTATATAGCTGTACTGGAGTGACTGGCTTTCACTTCAGAACTGGTTTTGGTTCATACTAACAGCAATACCAGGAAAGTGTGGAAGAGAGGGATTACCTGTACCAACAATCAAATTGTGAGAGTTTATGCCTGAGGAGTCTGGAAGTAATTTTAGAGATGGTTTAAATAAATCACCAAGGTAAATGAAAAGTTTATGAAGTGGCAATGATAGGCGGTTTCGTGAGGCTTAAAGAAGTAATTAAGCAAACAGAATTAAGACACTGTAATGCTATATTTGCCATGTTATTTGCAATATAATCTTTTGGTGTGCAAAAATACTGAATTCTTTTACAGTGGAGACCCATCGAAATACAAGCACATAGCTAAGTGTTGCTAGGGTAGAGGAAAAACAAGTAGACATAATTGGTTTTGATCTTAGTGGTTTCAAATGGATTTAAGCAAAAGACTAATGAAAAGTAGACAGCTAATCTGATAATGGGATTTACCTAAATGAGTACAGACTAATTAATTAACAATAACAGTAATGCAGTAAGATAAAAATTGCTTTCTCCATCTTGCATTAAAATTTGTGTTATCTAAAATTGCCATGTGTGGGGGTTCTTATTTCCCACCCTATGCACGATCCACATTACTCACTAAGGCTTAAAACTCCACAGACATCAACAGAGGTCGATCATCGCCCATAGATTTGCATCTACGTTCAGGATTTCTTGCAGTAGTTGTCAACCCGTTTCTGTATTGTACAAAGGACAGAAGAACGAGACTTCACTAAAAGACATCTCAAAGACTGTGTTGGAGGCTCAGGAGAAAGAGGTCAGGTACACAAGAATAGCCTACACATGCTTAAGAGTAATTTAAGCGCATAGTGTTACTTAAGTCAGGATGTACCACTTAATGTTTATTTTGAAGCCACTGAACATCCAACCCATTAAAAAAAAAAATGCTTGAAAGAATGTTAGTAAAACTGCAGTCTGCATCTTATTAAAAATGTGCTTATAACTGCGGACAAGAAATGTGGGAAAAGTGGACAGATTCTTCAAAGGCACAAGATGCAGTTAATCAGTCATCTCCTTTGCTGAGTCATCTGCTCTGGTATTTTAGTTACTTACCCGATAAGTGAACTGCTTGGTTGAGTGGAGGAAAGATGTTAGATGTTAGTGGGAGGGCCAGAGAGAAAAGGCAGCTGAAGCTGGAGACTTGTGAGGGAGAAGTAGTGGCTGGTTGGTAGAAGAAACCAGAGAAGGCTTTTAGTCTGGTTTAAGGTTTCGTAAAAGTCAGTTATGAAAGCACCCTTGCAGTTAGCAGTTTGTGCCCTATCAGGCTGATCACTTTACCCTGGAGCAGTATTTCTGTTTGCACTCTTCTCTGTTTGTTTTTGTGTTGTGTTTTTTTGTTTTTTGGTTTTTTTTTCCTTCTTGGTGATGAAGGAGCCATTTGCAGATCATATTCTGACGTACAGTCCTACAATCTAAACAACAGAGAAGAAGCTGGGTATGTATGTCCTTCCCGCCTTTCTCTCCCATAGAGTGGAGAATAGCTTTAGGCAGATGTGACTGATGTAATTGCACCAGCACCCATTCTCCAAGGGAGCTTGACTTTTCTGGACCTCTCCCAAGCCTGGTTGATTTTGCAGTAATTTACAGGCTGTATGTAAAATTGTACAGTGCTTTAGAAGGAAGATGAGGCTTTTAATTTACCTTGTGTCATGCAAAGCGTAGGAGTCTTTGAATAGATTAAATTATCAAATACTGTGTTTTGGCTCATAGAAGACAGTGATATTTATTTGCGGAATAAAACAGGCTTTTTCAAGGAAACGTTTCTTGAGCCTCTTACTTCTTTAGTAGATTAGGAGATTCCACGGGCCCTAACACATGATTTTCCAAAAATATTTTAGTTAATTAGTCATGTGTCCCATTAGCATAGTAAAAACCTATGTTAGTGTGACCTAGCAGAGATTTTATCAAACCCATCGAGTGTAAAAGAAGAATGTCTTCTTTAGTGTGCAGCAGTTGGACAGAGTGATTCCACATTCTTTATCGCCACTCAGTGACCTGTCGTGGCGTTGGACAGTGCAGAGATTGCATCCCACCGTTTTTAGCCATACAGGGCCAACCCAGTGAGTGCCAGGGACATACTGGGAGCTTGCAGATTGCCAGAATAAAAAAACCTGGTTGGAAGGAACAGCCCTCATAATCTTGTTGAGTGCTTTCTTCTTTCCCTTGGTTTTAAACCCTTGACCTACTATAAAAAAATGAGGTGGGGTGCTCCCATATTAAGGTGAAATTATCCTGGGTAGGATTCCTGAGCCAGTGCTGAGTTGGCTGCTCTGCTTATATAAAGCAGCACAGTTCTGTGCAAAGAGGCTTAATGGTGTCCCCAAAGCAGAACGTTAGTGCCAGGCTGTACCACAGCTAGCAAGCCCTGCCCTGTCACTCCGAGTTCAACTGGTTTGGCAGGGCTAATGTTTGAGCTGGGCATTGCTCACTGCTTGCAGTTACAGAGCTAACTCAGAGGTAACGCAAAGGACATGGAGTTACCTCCAGAGTTAGTTTTGCCCTTGGTAATTTTTATCCAAAAAAGAGCAACAATTCATGTGTCCATGCAAAATTCGGTTAAGGAATACTTATTTAATTTGTGGTAATTCATAAAAGCCCCACGCATCCCTTGGATTTTGTGCTCTACGGGAAACAGGACATGTCCTAAACAGTATAAATATTCTGTTATCTCAACATATTCTAATGGGTATCCTTTTTGCTTCCCATTCCTGTCTCAAAACTGAGTATTTCGGTTTGAAATTTTTTATGGTAGACATATCAGTGATATTTTTGTTTCTGAAAATGCTCATCTTGGAGAAATAGTTAAGATAAAATACCCCCAAACTCTACCATAAAGACCTATATTTCTCTCACTGTACCATTTTGCTGTAGAACATTTTGTACATTATGTGTTCATGAGGGGTTGAGGCATTATCAGGGTTGGAAAGGAATTAGTTTCTTAGTATACGTTGTCTGGTTGTGGATTCTGTTCTCGATCACTTTTATCTATAAATGACAACAGCTTTTTCAAAAATGTAAATGTTTACTTGCAGTTTTGCAAATCAGGTTTGTGTGACTCTTGCTGCTTTGGTTTTGGTTGAGTTAAGCTAATCGTGTGTCACCATGCAAACCTTTAGTTTGAGATTACTAATTCTAACTAATCAACAGTAAGGTACTAGAAGAGCAAGAAGAGAGGAAGAGGCAAAAAATGAAGGAACAAATTCCAATAGTCAAATGCTGGGCTAGCGCAGAAGTTTGCGTATGTGGCCCATGTATATATAAATATCATAAAGATATTCAGCGTAGTACATGCATTGAGTCTAGAGATGTGCAGTAGTTCACATTGAGGTAACAGCTATTACGGTTGCCTAATGACTTACAAAAAATAATATGAAAAAAAGCTTCCTTGATGAACTCAAACATACTTCATGCATCATAAGAAATGGTGTTTAATATGTAATTCCTTTGATCTATATTGCTAGATGGTGCTGCATATTTGTGAATGATTTTTGTCTCGTACGTATATGTGAATACACACACGCAGTCATAGGTATGCATATATAGGTACATGTATGTGTTTGTATACACAAATGTATATACAGGTTGTGTGCACATATATATACACACATATACACATATATAGGCAAAATATATGGAAACGTGCACAAAGATGTTTACATACAACAGGATGCATAGCTGCTAAGTAAAGTCAAATTTTACTGATTGTCATGATAAGGAGCTTCAGCCAGTGTCTTTTAAAGTCAATGGGCATCCTTTGACTGCAGATGTGTGTGCAGAACAGATGAATTATAAGTGAGCGGTGAAAAAATGAGCATGCAGTGAAGGTACAGATGTTGAAAATTAAACTGAAAGTGATAACTTAAAATGAGAGTGAAGTTGGTTAATTGTAAGTCTGCCATGTTGTGATGAAGAGCAGGTTGGTGGATTTGTCTTTATAGCTCAGCTGATGTATGTCAGAGTTTTTCCATTATCTACAGCTGCATCAGGTTATACCTACTGACAAATTTGATGTTTATTTTTTAACACGGTTAGAATGAAAAACAAATTCTTCTTTCTTTCCCTGTAAAATGCACTCTTTGATGATGCTTTGATGGATTCTGAAATTCTTGCTTGAAGTTAATTGTCAGCTTTTAAGCTTGTCTATGTGCTTGCACTTCTCTTTGACTGTTGATTACTTCTCTTGCCCAAGCTAAATACCAGCTAAGAGAATAGCTTTTTGTGTATGTTATCACAGGTGGGAGATAGAACAGCTAAAGCTTTTGATTTGCTTTCCAAGCATAATTGGTACGTTACAGAGATGTAGCATATCTCATGTTGTTTTCCTGTATAAATTTTAACACATACGCTGTTATTATGGCTTTTCAAAAACATGAAACAGCTTGTCCTTTAGTCAATCTTGGTCTAAACACAACGTCGTCGTAAGGAGGGGATGGGATGTGTCAGAAAAGAGGCTCTGCCTGTGTACTCTCTGAACAGTCTGGTGGAGTGGGATTAGCAAGTTGAGGGAGATAAGATGCATGTCGTCCACGGACCTGTGGAGGTCTGCACGTCTGACTGACTGTGCGGGGAAAGGAATGATGTGACGACCGAGTACTGTACAAAGAAAGCAAACCGGGAAAAGCAGACAAGGGCCTTTTTTTCCTGCTTTGTGCTTTTGGTTACTGGAATCCTAATGTTTTTGCAACAATACTTGGTTAAATGGTTTCAGACAGAACTGACTTTTTGTTTTGCATGTGTGTACTCCTTTTAAGGAATGCTGCTCTTAGGGAAACAAAGATATTTGAAAGGCTAGAGATGTCCAAAAAAATGGCCTTTCAGAAAAGGGGACCTGTGTTGTTTTTCCTAGCGGTAAAAGAGATGGTTCTGTTTATTAAACTGTGCATACCATATGATGCTTCATATTTTTCCATTTGATTTCCTGCAGGGTGATTTCACTTGGAACAGCATGTCAGGGCGCAGTGTTCGGCTGAAGTCAGTTCCCGTTCAAAGCCTCTCGGAGCTGGAGCGTGCTCGGCTGCAGGAAGTGGCTTTTTATCAGTTGCAGCAGGACTGTGACCTGGGCTGTCAGATTACTATCCCCAAAGGTAAGGGCTTGATAAACCGTCTCTGTTTAGATTGCTAAGCCACTGACTTCATATCACAGCAATAAAAGGGAGAAAACACCAGGTTGTTTATTCCACAGACATTTTCTTCTGTTTCATTTTTGCTTAAACATAGTAACTATGTAAAAACGACTAGTAATGTTTGTCTACTATGTCCAATGCAGGCCACCTGGAGTGGGATCATCTGATCAAGGACAGCTGTCACCAGGGTAGATAATCTAAATCAGACCTATTCATGCTAGGATCTCTTGATACTCAGCTGAGAGAAAAAGGCTTTTCTTACACTTCCTGACATCCAAAAGTATACATCTCTGTAGGTCAGATAGCTCATACCGTAGAAGTAGCTTTTTCACTCTGTATTGTATTGGCTCTGGAGGAAGCCAAGCATCACTAGTCAGACAGACAGTGAAGACATCTGCGTCAAATAAGACGAATCCTACTCAAGTTTTTCTAAAGACAGTGGTGATTATTTCCTAGAAAACAAGTTAATTTTCAGTGTAAAACACTGAACTCCTAAGGAAGAGGATATTAATTGAAAAGGAGAAGCTCAGCTATCAGAATCCTGATGCAGGATACGCGCACGTAGTAGACCTGTACTTAGGTTACTGCAGAAGAGATCTAAACCTCCCTAAAACTAATGTGAAAGTTTCCATTGTTTCCTGTAGGCTGGAGATCACGCTTAGCAAAGACAGCTACTGTCCTATGATACAATCATCTGCAAATCTGGCTTTCCTGTTGTTTCTTTCCAGTTGTCGTATACTTATTTAAGGAATAACAAGGGACCCACTGAATTCTCACCTTTGGCTATGAGCAGAGGTACTGTGTGGCAGCACATACACAGTTTTTGAATGAATCAAAGTTAAGCAGAAAAAAGTTGTCTAGTCAATGAAAATAATGGTGTGGAGAAGAACAAATGTGAAAGACATCAGCTTGGGTATTCATCAACTTCTTAGGATCTGCAGAAAACTCCTGCCAAAAACAACAAAGTCCAAGTTACCAATTACATCAGGGCATCCGTATGTAGTGAGATGGATACGATCAACAATTTCAAGCTCCATCACAGCTCTCCTGGTCCCTCAAAAAATGCTCCATCAATATGAAAACAATTTTACAGGACGTTCATATGAGGAACTGGATCACTAAAGGCACTGCAATATTTTCTGGCAGTCTGAGCTGTGGGAGATGAATATACTTATATAGAGGTAATACCATCCAAGACAATAGAGTATACATATTCATATTCAGAAACTTTGAGCTTCGGAGAGTGAATACTATTTTTGTGTTCTCCTTGCTGTTTCCTGCTGGGACTGCCATGAAAGGTCAACCATCTGGGAAAGCCAGGGTCTCTTCCCCATCAATCCACCCTTCCTCTGCAAGATGCTTTGGAGTCATAGGCAACTTAGCACAGTGCTGCCAGGGCTTGCAGCCTAGGAACTGTTGAATCTTTCAGGTTCAGATCACACACAAGAACAGTTTTTATTTTCACAGCATATATATACGTGGCTAAATATATAATGCGTAATTAATTTTAGACGTACTGAGTCTGAAAAGTATGATTTCATGCATAAAAACTAAATAAGAATAATACAAACTTTGGTGAAGCATCTTAAAATAAATGTCACTTCACAAACTCAGGAACCCGGGTTTCAGTTTCATCTCTATGGCTGGCCCCATCATTTCATGTGTCTTTTGCTTCAGTTTAGATGAGAAAACTCCACCACAACCATTTGTGCCTCAGGTTAAAAACACACTGAAGGCTGTTAAACAACTTCATTTTTTTTTTTTTTTTTTTTAAAAAAAAAAAAAGTGATGTGTAGAGCTGGGGGAGCTCTCTAGGTCTGGAGAGATCGAGGCACAGAAAGATGTGCTCTACAGCTTCTACTTCAGAGAATGCTGCATGAAAATACTCAGGAGCAGAGGTTAGTGGGATAATGTATGTATTAGAAAATACAGAAAGCAGTTTTAAAAGTTGGGACTCTTTGTGGTTCTTTGAGTGTTCTTCAACACTTGCGAATGACTGACATTAGAACATGCTTGTGCCTGCTGGGCATTTGCCTCCTGCAGACATTTGAGTAATTACATTTACTGGCACAGGTATTGCGGAAAGTAAAAATACATTGTTCTTGGCTACAAGTGTTTGTGCCAAACGTGCTTGCCTGGAAGTTAAGTCAGAGTGCAGAAGCATCTGCCGTGTCTTTACGATCACAGTTATGCCACTATTGGTTGCTTCTTCACAATGTTTCTGTCCTCCCATGCTCAGAAGCCCCCTTTGTCACAGCAAGTGCAGTTAGTTAGCACTTTTAGGGCACATCTGGCTATTCCCATGCTTGTAGAGAAATGCGTAGAATGTGATACCTCATAGGTATCTCATAGGTACCTCTCCTCTGCTGTACTGCAGCCATTACCATTAATGAAGTGCATTACTGACATCTCTTAGTTAAATATCGTGTGGTCACAGAGAGGGGACCACCTCCCACAGGAATTTATGTAACCAGCACATCATTTAAAATACGCTACAATTGCACTGCAGCAGGCAATTAAATGAATTCAAATTCATCGAGAGTTATTAATTTTATATGTATGACAGGTTTCTTTCTTGTTCTCTGGTTTTTCTGCCTCGTATCTGTCTTTCAGATTCTGTAATCAACATCTTTCTCAGCTCCCAGGTCACTCCCTCATCTGCCACCAGTAACTATAGCAGGAATCGTTTATACTGCCTCTAGGTTAACGTGTTAAGTTGCAAGAGGCTATCATTTCCAAGCAGAACATTACACAGTTTCTCTAGCAACGCAATTACTCTGTGAAAGATTTTTAATTTGTTGCCTGATGTTCTGAACGGCACAAGAGTATGATTCTGGTGAAACTTCTTTACAGCTGCTGTTTAGAACATACTGTGTTTTTCTCAATTTCAAGGAAGTCAATCTTTTTTTTATAAAGGGAGAAAAAAAAACCTGTGATGAAATTCACTTTAGATACATCTTGGTGACTTTCCAATTATGTATGTCTTTGTATGCAAGTAGTGAGAAAAAAATGAACCTTTTACACCATGTCTTCACAAAAAAAAATGGTAACTCAAGTCAGGTAGGTTTTTCAAAGTAAAACCAGGATCAAAGCAGGAGAGGAGCTCCTTTTCTTCGCCTCTGTTCAGAGGCTTCAGGTAGCTCTTGAACAGAAGAGGTATTGAATGAGGCTTTTTTGGAGCAGTTTCCTAAATACCTCATGGTTATAACTCTCCTTTCTTTCACAGTCCTGTCCCACTTCACAGAGCCTGTGTTTGGGAGCACTGGTAGGCACTGCAGGGCTTTGTCAGTTAGAGCAAATGAGGAATTAGGGCTCCAGCCCTAATTCAACTCCTCAAGCATCTGGCTGGGTTTTAAGGTACAATGTGAACCTATCAGTAGGGACTTGAATAGAATTTGGGAGTTGGGGGTCACAGTTGCAGTTTTCACCTCTCTTTATTCAACAGGAGACTGTGACTGCTCATGTTCTCACCAGCCCCCAACAGGATGCACTGCTGTCTTCCCAGCTTTGGAACGGGGCTGGAGGAGTTGTGGAGGGAAAGGATAAATGAGGAAAAAAAGAAATGCTCAATGCTTGTTCTGAGTATTGCTCAGATAGGTGGGCATTTATCAGTAGGGCATGCAAACATAAATGGCTGAGCTGCTTTTTGTGGTTGCTCATTAAGAAGATAAGTAAGGGGGAGATACCTGGATAATTAGGAAGTAATGAAGCTCATATAAATACAAGTGCAGAAAAAGGAAAAGAGAAGATGAGAGGATCGCTAGAAAATAAATGCTGTCTGCAAACTGCTGAATCTGCATGACCTATATTCTGAGGCATCTATAGGCACTGACTTCTTGTTGTTGTGAAAGTTGGGGAAATACCTATCGAGAAATGGGAAAAATATGTAGGTACTACCAGTGTTCAGAGAAGTGGACATGCTGTAGCTGAATTGCTATAGAAAGCTTGAGCATCCCACGAAAGTCCTCAAAAGTATTATTTGAAATTGACTTAGAGATGATTTAGCACGTGATCAAGCTCATCAGACTGTAAGCTGACGAAAGACTTGTAAACAGTGTCTCATGCTAAATGGCGGTGCATCTCAGTGAAAATAAGGGCCAAACTGGATACTCGGCAGATATTTTAGAAGTTTGTAATTCTGTCTGTTCGCTTCTTTTTTCTTTGACCTAGCAAATTGTACAGCTTGAACTATTGGGCCTGAATTTCTCATATACTAATTTCTCATTTCTTCTTTGAAAACTCATGTGTTGGAAGGGAAAGACAATGCAGGGATGTGGATGCAGGAAGAATAGTTAGGATCTGTGCATCTTTTAGGCCCAGCTCCCTAGAGTGCTCCCTAGTGTGTCCTGGGGCTGCCATGTGCCACAGAGCCAGCCCCTCCTCTCCTCTGTGAAAGAGGCCTCTCTGCTGTCATTAAAATCGTGTGATAACCACTGTCTGCTGAGTCCAGCTATCTTTGTTAATCCTACAGGTTGGATGAAGCACTGACTTTTCATCTGAGTTTTGATCTCTGATGGTGTTGATGTTCATGATAGCTACCACACTCCTGAGAAACTTTTGTTGATCTCAGTAGTGCAGAAGCATAGGAGCAATATATGTTTTCTCATACATTTGTTTGCCTGAACAATGACAAGCAGGAGTTTGGACAATATCTCTAGTAACTCAGATAGAAATGGCATCTTCGCTTCTGATCTTCTTGACAGCAAGTTTTTGACTTCTGATCTACCTCTATGTGTAGAAATGGCCACATTCAAATCCCCATATGTCAACGATGTTTTGTGTTTTATGGATTTTCTTACTTGTCGTCGCTTTGTCCCTTGTGACAGCACAAGTGTTTTCTTCGTAGTGTCAACAAAGAATAATGAAAACGGTTTATGTTTTCACATGAATAAATCTCTTAGAGTTGCCCGGTTATATTTCTCACTGGTGATACTGTCCGATGCTGTAGCCACACAAGCGACGATGCTGCACAGTAAGCATCTTGGTATAATTAGGTAAAGAGCATTATTACTGCAATAACAATCCAGCTGCCTGCATTGTCCTGAGATGCAAAAGAAGCATGTCATGTATGTGTCTGTGCAGCAAAATAGAAAACTCATGTGCTGTTATCACACCAACTGTAGTCTCCAAAACTCTGGGGAAGGGCTGTGGCTAGCAGAGGACTTAAAGTTATGAGCACGTAGAAGTCTTGTGGGCTAGGAATTTCCCCTGGGGAGTTTCCATCCTCCTTCCTCTTGCCTCTTCCATAGCCAAATACAGATGGGCTTCTTGGTAAAGGAGAAGAACTGATGCCTGAAGTTGCGTCTGGGAAAACAATTTAGTAAGTGCTGTTGACTACTCAAAAGTGTATATGATATTCTTCCATTGAATTTCTTTGAAAAGTTATAGACGAACCTGGGGCGATTTCTGGACAAGTGCCAGAAAACAGCTGGAGTGCCACTCATGGCTGTTTAATACTGCTTTTACTTTTATAAAGCAGAGGTGTCACCAATAGTGCTTGCAACGACAGCACTGCTCAAGATTGCCTTTAGAAGAAAACATTCCACGTATTCTTGCCCAACACTGGCTGCTAGGACTCAGACAGGGCTTCGGTAGGAACCTCTTGGGAAGAGGGGGTGAAGATGTTGGTCCGGTGGGGAAGAAAGGGATCTTAATAGATGATGGGGAAGAAGTAGATAAGAAGATTTTCTTCTTTTACACAAAATTGCTGTAACCTATTCAGAGGCTTTATATTTGTATGATAAAAGCATGCTACATATTGCCACTTGTGATTATTTATTTTGCTCTTTGTGGGTAGATGATCATTTGTTATTGATTCATATGCTGCCTCCCACTTTGGGAGCACAGGCTGCCCGCCTCGCAGTCTCAGCTTCTGTAGGAAGAAGAAAGCAGTAGGCAGGTAATCATACCAGTAGGTACCAGTTTTTCTCACACAGTGATTGTTCAAGCATAGCAACTGAGAGCACACAAACCAAACTGCTCCCTTTTTCACTCCCCACCTTGTTAATTGTCAGATGACAATGGTGGTTCTGAGAGTTACCAGGCTAAATTAGCAAGGTGTTGTAAAGGCATGTGCATTGCCATTGCCCACACAATACAACTCGGACTCAAAACTGACTTCAGACACCAAAGAAAGAGAAGAGGCATATCTGCTTGTGTGTTAGCTTTGTTTTGATTTGTTTTGACAAGCTTGGGGCAGCCTGTGATTATTCATTAAGACATGAAACAAAAGTTGTGAAGCTTTTTCATATATATCAGCCTGGAGATTACTGTTTCATAACTGCAGCTGAATATTGCAGCTGCATGTTTGAAATTACCTGCTGGAAAGAAGTACTTTTCATGGGCTGATAATGAAAAATAGAGAGGCAAGTTTATTTTTCTGCTGAAAGGAGGTCATTGCAGTAGTTACAACTAGGACCTGTGTTTTTATTGCACTCATACATTATAGCTCCAGCTATGAATCAGGACTCTTGTTTTGATGTAGACAACTGTGCGGTGGTTTTGGCCACCAGAACTTAGTCTCGGCACATGTCGGGGGCAAGGGAACAGTGAGCGAGACCCAGGACGTGTGTGGATGGGTTAACCACTGAGGGGCTTTTCAATACAGAGGAAGTGGTGACCCGCAGGATGAGGCCTGGCTGATACAATCACTGCCCCTCAGTTCCAGAAGGGTTCAATAAATCAAAAGATCATCTTCTTTTAGGAGAGAGCTGCCCCCTGCCCCACTGATTTGTGGATTGAAGTGTCCCCTGAATCCCATAATAAGAATATGGGCTCAAAGAGTGTATCATTTTATACCTGTGTTTAATCTTAGTTTAGCAGATCTTTCAGCTTAAGCTTGCAGAATTGATGAAGCCTCTTGATATTCTAATGTTCATCCTTAAGTGGATGACACGTTCAAAGTGACTCTTGAAGATGGGGAAGGTGAAGATACTGAAAGGACTCAGAAGGACCAGGAATCACAAAGGGTTCTTGTGGTGAAGAAGGTTGTAGGACCAGTCGATTTTGAGACATTGAGGTAGGTAGAAAAAGGTGTTCTCTTTTATTCTCGAAAAAAGGGGAGAGAAATGAAAATTTGTGCTGAATTCTCCTATTAAGGTTTGGACATATTAATTTAATGTGGATGGAGTAGAATTTGAGTCAGCAAGGGGAATATATTATCTAGGTTTTGCACAGACCTTCACAAAATCTCATTGTTTTTCTTATTAAACATTTTTGATTCTAACCTCCTAAATTATTTCAGGCCAGAATTTCAGACTTGTGAGAAAGTTGACACGGGAGCTTTTGTTTGTGTGTGCACTAGGTCAGATTTCAGAGGCCTGGGCTCACTCAGTTTGGAAGTTCTACTAGGCAAGAACCCTAGAAGTATCTTTTCATTTTTCATATGTCATTTTTCTCTTATAATTAATAATAATGAACCCCAGTATTAACCCATGTTTCAGTAGAGTATTACAGGGATGCTATCAAACTTCATTTTTTTGTAGGAAGATTGTTAGCACAAGAGTTCACTCCTGTATCTTCAAATTGACTTGGTGAAATACCTGTGTTCCAATCTCGTCTTCAAAATACAAGATTGATGTATCTAAGATTGAATATATGTTGGCCCAGGACTGTTAACAGATCAGATGCGGCAGATTGCAGTACATGCAGTAGGTTGGGCTAAGGCCAGAGCGTCCATCTCTGATGAATTATCTTGCTTTTGTTGGTGTGGGTCACAACCTCAACGTTATGGTGTTGTAGTGTTTTGGTTTTAACATGCACTCCATACCAAAGTATATTTATGCTTTGGTACAACCATTGCATACATTTACTTTGTACCTTTGGGTTTATTTTAATGTTTCTCAAATATTTTGGAGTGAAAATCCAAAGGCGAGCCACAGAATTTGTCTTCACTTTCCAGAATTGACAATAAACGTGTTACCCAGCTATTTTAGCAAGTGTACCAAATGTAATAAAAGAGATTAACTGCCTTTACTAAAAAGACTGTTTACTGTGTTGATGCCACCTATGACAAGAATGTATATTCACAGAGTTTCTTATTGTTAACAGCAACTAGGTCATACACAGTAGTTTCAGTAATTACAGCAAGCGTTCCACTTTCTGAGGGAATTGATTTTTTTTTTTAAGACTTACTGGGACATTTGGGGAGAGAGAAGGTAATCCTTAATTTTACTGCCAAATCTAGTTCTCAGTTCATTCCATTAGTTGTAATGAATGTGATCTAAGGTTGGGTTTAAAAACCTAAATGCAGTCCCAGTCCTTTAAGGGAAGATATTGCTTATGCTGCTTGAATGTGTGCTGTTGTACGTTTTTACATGCAAGTTTTGTAGCCAGTTCCTCCAGGTGTGTGACACTGTGCATCTGCTCACGTGAAGTGAGCATTAGCCTCCGGTACACCTTGCTTTAGTAAGGTGAATTTGAAGGAGCAGGGCTGGCTAAGTGTGTGATTACAGACTGAGCGCTGAGACAACCCCATCTCTGAAATGGAAGAAAACATACATAGTTGGGCTTTCTGAATTTTTATTGTTCGTTGGTGCACTTTGCCCCCAATATGTTCCAGTTAAGCTCTGAATAAAAACGGGAATTCAGAGTAAGGCGTTCTCCGCTTCGTGTTTATTTTGGCGGGGAGTAGTTTTTTGGGTCTGTTTTTTGCTTACATTACTTGTCATTGTATTTCATTATCCATTTTCCTTAACACTGAGAGTGACTATGATTTTTATCTGGACTTACATTTTTGTGAGGGCTCCAGACTGCTCATTGTTTTTAATCACTGACCATGTTATGTACTTTACAGGCTGTTGTAACAGTGGAAAGCATCTAAGTAAACTGCCGCCTATACTTTGTGGAGCTATGGGATTACAGACTGGATGCTTTTGAGTTGGCATCAGTATATCTTTTAAGTGAAGAGGCTTATTACCACCCCTCTTAATGCCAACCTCTGCCAATTCTTCTCATATAAATATTGTCTTGGACGTGATCCTGTGAGTCCAGGGATTTTCTTTCAATATAGCAGTGTTCATGAAGATTATATTAAAGACAGACAAGACTGTGAGCTAAATTCTGCTCCTTTATGCTACTTTAGGAAATCTTGGATACACTGTATCAGGTTTGCAGTATCAGACTTGGTCAGAGATGAAAACTGTATATCTTGCTGATTTTCAGATGGAAGCTTCCCCCCTCCCGCCCAATTCAAATTTTCCATGGAAACATGGATTTTTCTGAGGATTTTTTTCCTCCTGGGAAAATAAAAACAATATCTCTCAGTCTGGAAAAAAGAAAATAAAATTGACTTAATGTTTTAAGCTAGGAGAAGTCCCAGCTGCTGCAGGGTAGAGGTTGTAAGAGCAGGCGGCCTTGCACTCTGCTTCACAGGAGTTTGTCAAAGTGAAGGTGACAGGAGCTTTTCCAGGCAGGGAGATAAGCAAGCCAAAAAAAATTTTTTTTTCCTCCAAATAAGGAAATTTGCAGAAATTTCTTGTGATTAACTTTTTTTTTTCAGATTTGACTTTTTACCACCCTTGAGAAAAGAACAAAATGGAAATACATGAGGCTTGCAAGAATATAATTTTTCTAATGGTAGAACAGGGGAAATAATTTATTATCTTCAAAACTTAATAAAGTTTTTAGTGATCTGTTCCTTTTTTAAATTTTGCTATGAGGCAGTTTTTTTATAAAAGACTCTATGTAATGCTCAGCAAATTGATTTCCAAGGTTTTCTTGTATCACATAGGAGGTTTTACATGTCTGTTTACATCAGGAAAGCTTTATTCAGCATATCTATTCCGTCAGTTAGAGACAAGCTAGTAGTTTTAAAAGCAAATGTTTTTATTCACTACAAAACTCACTACAAACAAAAAAAGTTTGGCCCTTTAGTAATTAGTTTGTAATTTAGTAAATAGCTAGGAGCTTTGATTGAGAAGTAGCATGCGTTTTCTTCAGTGCTATGTGAATACAGAACAGAAGTAGAAAATGCTAGGCTTCTTTGTGGCACTGTTAATGTGAACATGGGAGAATTACTGTATAACGCAACAGCTTTAAAAGAAAGATTTGTCTAACTTCTGAGAATCTACCTGTTGTGTAGGTGTGTTTTGTGAAGGTGGAAGAAGGGAATGAGGACAGGGATGGATGTTGAAGGAACGCTTTGCTGCGGAGCTCATTGGGCAGGAGTGCTGAGAGGCAGGAGTCTTTCAGCGGATATCACAATGAAGGCAAGAAATCCTGCTGTAACTCCAAAGATAAATAGAGAAACATTACAATCCGTGTTTCCATATACAAATGTCATGAGACGTAGTTACTGGAAATGGAACTGTGACCAGAGGTCTTCATTATTAGGGCAGCTGCTTATTTAGACGCTGACTGTTGTGGGTTTAGGGTACTGCTCTTATAAATCCAGATCCAGAGACTGCTGCATGCATACATTTGATGTGAAGTCCCGCTGACCTTAGAAATTATTTCTGAAACATAAAAAATTCCTATCTAATGTAATTTCCTTAATAGTACACTTGAAATAGCTACTGACTATAAGTACGTACAAATACATTCAGTATTTTGTCCGTATTAGTGTGCCACATGGAAATCTCAGCTTACATTTTAAAATGTTACTCATGACCATTGGCCGTACTGAAAAGTTCAGACACACAGCCTGAGCGAACCAGTGTTAGGAAGCAAAATGCACATGCAGAGGCTTTAAAACACTGTGTTTTGCAAAATTAGGTGTATTTGATTCTTTTTGTTTGTTTTCTAAATCTTTGTGAGAACGCTAGTGTAACAGAGGTGTTCTTGATTGTGTTCTGCCAAATCTGTCTTTAGTACTTGATGTAGTACCGGCCCTTTGTTTTTGAACACACAGGCTGTCCTGTGCTTTGCAAATAATCCACATAAGTATGTGGTGATTCTATAGTGACTTAAGATTTTTATTACAATTCAAAGCCAAAGAATAAATACCAATAAATATATCCCATGTGAGAAGCTTTTGAACCTTTGTTAGGAATACTGACATTGCAGCCTCCTAATTTCCACGTTCTACTTGCCTTTGGCAGAGCTTTGCTTTTAGCATGTGTATTCTTCTGGCATCTTTTAAAATTTCAGTAGAAAATAAGATTTGTTTCTGTTATCTTATGTGTATTGCTGCTTTCAAAAGTGCATTAGAGAAGTATTTCTGATGTGGATTTCTTCTTGCCTTAGGTAGAAGAGTTAGTTTCTAAAGTTTCTTCAAAGGCATGGTTTCAGTGGAGGAGTCGTGGTTGGTGCCAGAAGTGTAACATATGTCTCTAAATACTGATTAGGAAAGATAAGGTGACTACAGATAGATTTATTTTATCAGAGCTGCGATACCATATATATCTTTGTATTGGGCTTTTACACTGAAAAGGCTACCTCGAGATTTAATGGAGACCTAATGTCCTGCTGAATAGATTAGACAAATGTCTATGTGACTCTATTTATGTGCAGGGAGTCGACCCAAGTGTTCTCTGCAGAGCTCATCATGCCTTTTATGTGTGTGGTTTACATTTTCAACACCTGTTCCTGTTTATTAATAAAAAAGTATGCAAGCTAGATGATTGATGATACAGGGGACAGGTAATTATTAAATGAAATGTTATTAGAAAGAAGATCCGTTGGTCATTTTTCAAAGGGATAGCATCTCAGTTATTGGGGCCACCAACCTGTCCAGTGGGAGATCTTCTGCACTGTGGTTTCACTTCCTTGCACTAAAGGCTCCTCTCTCATTTCATTTCTTCATCAAGGCTTTGAGCAGGAATATTGTGGACTAGTTTAATTAGTCCTGGAGGGAGCAAGTTATGAAGGCTGTTCTATTTTCTTGCACAGCTCCTTCTTTAAGGTGAGAGTCCGAGGAAAGACTTGTATGAAGGGTTCATAGCAACAAAGCAATGGTCAGAAGACAGTGGGGACCTGGATGCCCTGAACCACCTCTGTGACCACCGGTGGGTCCCCTGAATTCCAGAGAGTTGGGGGAATTTCCTCTTCCTTTGAAGAGCTCAGCCCATGCTCATGCCAAGAGCAACCTGAGGGAGGGCTCTAAGGGAGATGTAAAGAAACTTGGTTGCTGCTTCACCTACCAGTACAGGCGTGCAAGCCAGCTTATCAGTACAAAAAAAGTTCAATGCCTGCTAAATGCCGGCAATTTAATGCCTGGTTTGCCCCTAGCCCATTCTGTACTGTGGGGATTAAAGGTAATTCTCCTTATCAAATCAAGAGTCGCTTTGACTAGGATGGCATCAAACTACTCTCCCCCCTCCATATTATAAAATGACTTTTTATTTAGGTAACTGCTGCCAGGAGACAGTCAATTTTTCCCTGCCCCCAGGGGACTGAAGGCAGTTTTAGAGCTGTTATTTGTATTTTTCCTATCTCAAACTAAACCATCAAGGCTCCTGTTTGTTGTTTGTTTGGGGTTTGGTGTTTTGATTTTTTTTTTTTCAGTACAGCTAAAATATTTTCTTTTACTGTAGTTGTTTTGATGTAGTAGTGTAGACAGTTTTTGACCTATTTTACTGTCAGTTATGAAAGCACTCCAGGAAGGGGATGTTCAGTCTTTCTCAAAGCTTTGAAACCTCTGCCCATTATCATGGTTTCTGAGTGCCTTCCATGTAGAGAGAAGGGCAGCAGGAAAGTCCCTGATGTACCACAATCTGTTTAAGTTAGGAACTTATCTACATTTTGAGTTTAGGGAAACTCCTGCCACACTACAGATATTGCTACAGATATGTGAAAAAATAGTGTCTATATTTTGTCACTTCACATTACTGTTTCGTGAATCCTGTCATCAGTCTCAGTGTAGCAAATATTGCCCTGAAGTATAGAAGGAGTGGTTCCCTCTCATTTCAGTATACCTGGAGACATTTTTTACTTCCAATATTGACATAAGGCATGAGTGCCATCAAAAGACCTTCCTGGAGAAAAATGTGTAGGAAGTTACCCTTTGGCCCACTCTCTCTGGGGTTGTTTTGTTTTGTTTTGTTTTGGGGTTTTTTTTTTTGTTTTTTTTTTAATCATAATTTTATTTTATTAGAGTACTATGATTTGGGACTTCTCATGACACAGCAAATCCTGAGCTAATGTAGTCACTGAAGCAAGCAGAGCTTTATATTAGTTGAGAATCTAATTGTCTATGCTCAGGGAAGTCAGACCTGGCATCCTGCATTTTTATCTGTTCTCCCTTTCCAGGGATGCACCTGCTTTTTGCTATTCTCCAGTGACAGCCATAGAAGGGCATACAAGGGCATTTAGCCCTTCCTTTGTAATCCTTTAAAGGCTGCCAGGTAGCTTTGCATGCTTGTTTAAGTTATTTCCATCGTCCCTTCTCTATATGGCAGCAGCAGCAATTTCCCTCATCCTAGCATAGAAGAAGGTTTGAGCACCTGTTTATTTTCATGTCAAAATGAGTTGGTTTCCTTAGGTCCAGCTAAAGGTTTAGCAAATACCAATAAGCTCCAAAACAATTATAGTTTAGTGTTGTGATTTTTCATTTCCTCTGTAGAACTCACTGGATAACTTGTTCCTCAGAGTGCATGTAATACAGCCATTTAAAATGTATTGGTAAGTAAAAAAGTATTTAAATGATGTAAAACTATATATTTTTTCCCTCCAGTAATGCCAAAATAGCTGAAAAGGTTTTTTTTTCAACTTTTCAAACACAATTATCTCAAGAGTCCAAAGGATTAAAGAATAAAAAAAAAAAAATCAAATGAAAAGGGAAGATAGGGACCTTTATTGTGGTTTTGATGTGGTGGTTTGAAAAATTCTGAAATAATTAAAAATTCTGATCTTTTAAGGGTATTTATACATGGCATGTGCAAACTGAAGGCAGGCATCCTCTTTGTATTCTCTTAAGGGTTGCTTTTGGTGCAGCTCCGCTCACGTTCATCTGTTGGACCTGCAGCTTCCTGTACAGCGGGAGTGCGGTGGCCTGGGGCAGGGCTGGAAAGCGGCTCCTTCCCGGCTCTTCTCCTCGCAGGGGTGGGCTGTGCTGACAGCCCCCTCCCTCCAGTTGTGGCTTCTGCAGCCATGACCTCGCTCCAGAGCCCGAATCCCATATCCCCTATGTACTGAGGTTTGGCTCTCACCCTTAGAGTACGTTGCACCTGCATTTGTCCACCAGTTAACCCAAGAGCCTCACGACAGAGAATCATGGAAGAACATATTTGAAAATACCAAAGCAGTTATTTTCTTCCAACATATGTACTTGGAGACTATTTAAAACCTTATGTACACTAGCGAAGGTGGAGCTGAAATGTCGTGGTTTCTTATGATTACTCTCTGCACAGGAATTGAGTAGATTTGCTATCTGAATTAGAGCATTGCCCAAAGTAAGCTTTTTTTGGTGAAGAAGGGTTCGTACCTATCTCGTTACAGTTATAGTCTATATCTGTATCCTGCTGTTTTCCAACACGTAACTTTTTTTGTTCAGCAAGTTGGGACGTGACTCTTTCTGATAGAAATAGACCTTGAGAATAGGGTTCAATAGAAATGGTGCCTTTTTCACTCTAACAGATATGATTCTAGTTTGGAACTACACTTTTGAGATGTGTTTTCCTAAAAGACAGGACAGTCTACTGACAGTATGCTCAGCTGGTGTGAATTGGTGTATCACCTTTGCCTTCAGAATAGATGTTGCAGCATCAAAAATCTGTTAATACCTGGCAAGCAAATTATGGAGGGTTGGTGTTTTGTTTTGTTTTTTTAAAATCTGATTCAGAATCACAAAAGGTTATTGTAAAGTGTTACTTGATTAACAAAACTCAGGTCCCTGTAGGGATGCAGCTTTCTTTTGAAGCAGGAGAGGTTTCCAGCAGTTTTGCCTTCTAGGCAGGTTCCACAGCAACTTATGAATACTTCCTAGATAAATAATTTAATTCATATATCAGTGTGACCGAATTCTTACTGTTCTCCAGGAAAGAAATTGTGTATAATGCAGGATTTAAACTTCCAGCAGCTGCATCGCTTAAACCTGCACATTTGGACTTTGTAATTCTTCTGTGTTTCATTTTAACAATCAGCAATGCCTTAGCCCAAAGGGATTGAAGCCTATATCCGAAGAAGATGCACAAACCGCAGGTTACCAAAGAGTCTGATGGCATGAGGAGGAGGAGGAGAATAAAAAGCACTCTTTTGTCTGGTGGTTGTGGGTTTTCTCAAGTGGTGGTATTGTATGCACTGTGTAGTGCCGAGAACATCGCTTCCTGCGCAGTCGGCTTTCCCCACGCCTCACCCAGTTTCTCGCCATTGCCCTGAGAAGGGTTTGGGTCAAGGCAGCACTCCTGCACAGAGGGCTGCTGCGCTCTGGCTCTGGTCCCGCCTGTGCGCCGCCCGGGGGGGAGCTGCAGCCCCTCTGCTAAAGAATGGGCTTTGACTTCAGCTCTGCCCTTTTCACACTGTTTCTTCTGCCATTAACGCATTCAGCGGGAACTTCCCTGAGAGGAAATGCCGAAGCTTTTTTGCTGCAAGAGAGAAAGCAGCACGTAAGAGGGAAGCTGCCTCCGGGCGTGTTTGTAGTGCCTGTGGCGGGCAGCTTGAACCCGGCCGCGTGGGCTGAGGTGAGCACGTGTGAGCTGGCTGCCACCGGGAAGGTCATGGCTGCAGCTGCGGGATGCGCTTGAATGAATATAGCTTTTCTCCCATCAGCTGCAGGATGACGAGCGCAAAGGAGTGCTGATTTAATCAAAGTGAAATAAAGAGAGCAACATACACCATAAGGAGAAGCAGTGTGAGAAACGGAGATAGTCCAAGGCTTCTGAGGCAGTATAATAATCTGCATCTCTGAGAGAGATCTCCATGTGTGTGTACTGCCAAGGACAGGTTAAAGGGAGAAAGAGAGCAATGGGAAATACTTGTGGGCTCAGCCCTTCCCTTTTCATATCGCCTTATGTGCCCAAATCTGTAGCTCCTGGTTCTCCCTTTGGAACTGTTTGCCTTCTATCTGTGCTGCAGCTGGCAGTGCTTTGAAAGTTACCGCATGGGGACAGGGCATTTCAACAACAAGTTAATCTAAATAAATATTTCAAGATGGACATTTATAGTCAAAGAAATAGCTAAGTAAAACCAGCACCCTCTTCTTCAGCAGAGCAGCTCTAAGTGTGCGTTCAGAAGCAAATTTGCTTTGTATAGTGACCCGAAGAAGTGACTGCAACCACAAACACAGTGCAACTGTCAGTGAATGAAGTGCAGTCTCATCTTTATTGTGCTCTGTCAACAGAATTTAGCAAGTTTTTCTGATTGCAGAGTCTCTACTGCAGTACGCACAGGCAAGAGAGACTGTAGCTTGACGTTCCGCTCACAGGCTGAGTGTGGGAGGCTAGTGCTTGGGAAACGAGTCGCTCTCGATGAGTGAAGTGAACTGAGAAGTCCTCAAGAGAGGTCAAACTCGGTGCTTTGTGGTGCCGCTGGTAGTAATTTTCAAGATGGAATGGATTACACTTTTAGAAAATACATTCTATTTTAATTTTTTTTATTTAAATGTAATTAGATCCAATTACTAATGCCTATAAAGGGAAAATGGCCATGAATATAACTACTCTGAAGAAGTATTTTAGAAATCTCACAATACCAACTTTTTCACCCATTTCTGTTTTGATAAATGAGCTATGGGTATGATATTCATAACATAACTCCTCTCTTTATACTGTGTGAAAATAACCCTTAGTTGCAGAACATGACAAATTTTCTTCCGACAAGAAACACAATTCTCATAAGCAAAGGAAGTTGCTAATAGATGGGGAGGGGAGTTCTCTTTATTCAGTAACCCCGTAAGCGACAGAAGGTCTCTTTTGTCAAAAACCCACTGAGTTAAATTACTTTAAAGTCTCTGTATGAATTTATAAATTATATTTTTGATTAACAAAAATGAGTGTCCTTGCATGTAAGTAATATAAAAGGAATGTTCATTCGTATAGATAATCCACAAGCCCGTGTGGGAAGACAGTGCTGAAGAATTGTATTTTTGTTACAGGTGCACTTTAAGCTTATTGCCAAGGTACTTTCCATCATCTGAAATCTAATACTATGATAGTCAGTGTCATAAAAATGACTTAGAAAGCTCAGGTGCTGTTGTACTTTTTGATATATATATATATTAATTATGAAAAAAAAATTGGATTAGGACTTCAAAGCATAGTGGCTATTAAGTGATATAATATGAAACTGGTGGCCAAGAGTTCCTGAATGTTAACTCCAGGTGTGCCACTAACTTTATCATCTTGAACAAATTCCCTGTGGCTCATTTGTGATGGTTTTGCTTATGCTGAGCAACACCTGTACCTACCAAATAGACATGTTGATTTCCATAACTTTAAAATGAGTAAAGCAGTACTGGAAGTAAATAATAGTAACAGGATTCAGCCTGCACTCTCTCTCATTGAATCATATGTGGTGTTGGCAGGTGGTCTTGTGCAAAGCAACAGAGCGATCTGTCATATAAAAAAATACAAAGTTGTCTTTCTTTCCTTTTTTTTAACTTTTAGAGCTGAAATTTATATATCCTCAGCATGAAAATGGTTTCTTATTACCTAGTTTGTAGAATCCTAGTCTCAGTGAAGGTCCTGAAATGGGCTATACAAAATCTGGGATTTGAGAGTGTAACTGCTAGTTAAATGGTGTTAGTGATGACACCGTAGATGAATTTCAACGTTAAACCAAAATTTCAAAAATAATAATCTCAGAAGTCAAACTCCTCAATTCTTGTCCAAAGTTGGTGTATCAGTGCAAATATTCTTGTATTCTGCAGGCTTCATTCACTGACAGAGTCCTAAAAAAATGACCTAATTTTTCAAGTAGAAAAGTCTTTTTGGCATTAACTGAACCTGGAAGTGCTTACCACTTTGGAAAAACAGGTCATGTAACAATTTAATATGCACTCAGGAGTTTGATTCTAGACTCATGGTCTTTTAAATATGCATCATGCTAGTCTTAATATATAGATGCCCAGAGGGTGATGTATGCATTGCAGTGAAAAATGCAGCGAGCATATAAATTAGTAAGCATTGAACAAACTGAGTTCATTTCTGAAACAACTGATCTGCACAGCTGCCTAGGCAGATGTTCTTCAGAAAAAACACAATTGGTTAATGAGGAAAAAAAATGCAGCTTCCTTCACTGTGACAGTTGTCTTTTGAGTACTTCTCTTGTCTTGCTAATATTCTTGAGTGGAATCTGTTGGAGGAGCAGTACATTGTTGATCTATAGAAAGAAGACTTCAGGTGATAATTATATACACAAAAGGCTGGATGAAAGTCTAACAGCATTTATCACTTTGTGATAAACATTTCCAAAGCACAAATGAGAATAGCAGGCCATATTTAATAGCACTTTGGACTGATGCAATACTATTTTGCATAAATATTTGCTAATTAATTTTAAAATGTACAGTGGGTATTATGCACGGGTAATAATGCTTTGCCTGTTTCCCAAGAATGCTTTGAATTCTCAAAACATGCTGCAGATAATAAGTACTAAGCATTTTTATTATGAATTGGGTTCATTTAAGATACAAAACTGCTAGAATTGCACAAGTCCTTAAGCACGTTGTGAATATTTTAGCAGTGCTCATGCCTGATGTAACCTAAATCAGCAATCATTTCAAAACATATTTATTTTTATAGAACATAGACTGTAATTAATCACATCTTTTTCTGGGGGAGGAGAAGAACTGGAACTGACCTCCTGGCAGATCTCCTAAGCTTTAGCTTTTCACTGGGATTCCTCTCTATTATTTTCATATGCAACTCTCTTTCTCCTTCAGTGGGGTAAACTCCAAACATAAATGGTCGTAGCTCCACTGCCTTCAGTGGAACTGCACCCATTTGCCCGAGGTAAGTGTCTCTCCTCTATTGCTCTGCGATCTCTTTCTTTGCTCAGGAGTGCACAGAGTAGACTCTCTTCTGTATTTTCCGGTTCGTCCATCTCCAGAACTGCTTCCTGCTTCTTACATTCTTCTGGGCCTGAGCATCACTTGTATCCAAAGTTCAAGGTTTGCAGAGACAAATGCACAAATGTTGTCTCAGCCTGTCATTTACTGAGGAACTACTTCACTGTTGGAGTTGAAAGAATCGCCCGTTAAGAACAAGGTTCATGAGAAAGCATTGATAGTTTGGCCCTAGAAGTCGTTAGCCTGTTTTCCGTGTGGGATATGAGTGCCGTTTGTTCCTGTGTTCAATGTTGAATAGCATTCCTTTTTCCTGTATTTCTGTTATATTTGACTATGCAGCACTGAAACACTCCAGAAGTTGCCGTTGTGTAATTATAATAGCAAAACACTGTATTTTACAGCCGATTTCGACTTTTGTTCTCATTTTTACGTCTCAGTGGACTTCAATGGAATGTCAAAATATCAGTAAGTGGGTCTTTGGGGAATAGAGGCTCTCAGAGTCCGAAGAAAAGTAAGTAATTTATCAAAAGGCTACTGTGAAGCAGTAATTTGAATTTATAACATGAAAAATACTTTGAAAATAATTTTACGTATATATAAAATCAGAACACAATGGTAGTAGGGAACCCTATAAAAACAAGCAGTACTGTCAGGTGTACATATGTAGGCTACCGACTATTTGTATTGCCAAGAGGTGAAAGAAGAATTTCTGTAATAAACTTGGTCTTATCCACTGGAAACATCAGAAGGTGTGAAAAGACTGGGCATATTAATCAATCAAAGTATGAATTTGAGTTATGAACTTGTCATGTGGCTACGAAAAAGGAAAATCTAATCTTAGACCGTATCAGGCAATGAATTTCCACCATTATACTGCTGAACTCTTGTCCGGAATACCTTATCCATTCTAGTCAGCCTTATTTCAGAGAGATGAATTCTCACCGGAGCAGGTGCGGAAAAAGGGGAATTAACATAACCAGCGAATGACAATCTACCTGAAGAGGCAGGAACTGAGTATCATAGTTAAGTGAGTGCTGGGAGCAAACATGCTCTAAATAAATGCCAAATGCAAGTGGAGTTGATCAAACCACAGTTACATAAGGTAAAAAGAAATGTTAATTTTAAAGTAAAAGGCTATTAACTGGCTATGAAAAAGTCAGAATTTATCCAGTTGTCTGTTGAGTAATGTTCTGGGTATGGCTTGCAATGGGGAAACGGCTTGTGTTCTCTTGTGGCCCCTGATTGCAAAGATGAAAGTTCATCCACGGAGATCCACTGCACTCCTCTGTGGTATGTTCCTTGCTGTAAAAGACCACTTAAGACACTGGCTTATATAACTAGAAGAACGTGTTGAGGCAAATTATTTAGTGACCTTCTTACCATAAAAGTGAAACACAGATGCGGTGTGTTCATTTTTGAGTTTTTGCCATATTACAAAACCAGTAAGGCAAAGGTACGTGTTCATTGACCTTTAGCTAGAGTGGTGCCTATGTTAGCGTTAGTATTAGTCCCTATGTTAGACTCTTTATATTGCTTTGGAACTGAAAAAATTCAAAAGGTACAAGTTAAAGCAGGCCCATGTCTTAATCCCTGTTGAGGATCCCTGGTATTTGTTGAGACCTAATAAATAAAATGCATTTTTGTTGACTTTTCATTATAAAAGATGCTGCTGAAGGAAATTATGATAGCCAACCTTTTGGCATAATTGTTTCAAGAATGAACCTGCCTACACTGTTGCTTAAAATCTTTGGTCCTTAATACCTTAGTGAAAACTTGGATGGTATATAGGGTGTCAGAACAATAATTTCTCTGAGACTCTAATCCACCTGAACCAATCTGGGCATGCTGTACCAAACTGCAAGCTCTCGGTGCGAGTTCAGATGAGATGGGTCATGTGAAGGTGGTCAGCTATCACCCAACTGGTATGACTGGTATGCAGAATTTATCCTGGAGGTTAGTCATCCTCCCTCTCCAGATATTACCTTCAGCTCTACACCTGAATCACAATCTTGTGACCATGGATGAGGGCTAACCAGTACCTTTAGGTACCTTGTTATCAAGAGCATCCAGCAACAAATCTCCATTGTTAAGTCTTCAAAATTAGCTTTCTATTCTGCCACATGGACTGCATGACCATGCATGTGTAGATGTGCCCAGCAGCATGCAGTGGGATACATTTTGCCACAACCTCGGCGTTTGGGTGAACAAAGCAGCATTCCTTAGGGCTGAAGGACTGTGACAGTCCCTAGCCTTTGAGAAATGTACCCCACGCCCTTCCTGACTCCAAGTGCCGTGGCCATCTCACTCCATGTTCCTACAGCTTGTGCAGCAGTTTGTTCAGCGTTCTTTCACTTCACTTCCTTTTTTTTTTTCTTTTTTCCTCTTACAGATGGACAAAAGAGGAAGAAATCATTAAGAAAGAAACTGGACTCATTAGGAAAGGAGAAGAACAGAGACAAAGGTAAAATAAAATGAGTAGATATTTACTGATTGGGTCTTAGTTTTGCATGTGAGACTTCTTTAGCCTTAAATATATACTTTCTGGAGTGGGAGAATGTTACCGAGCTGATGTGCTGCCTCGGTATTTATTTCCAAGTTGAAAAATATGTCTTATCTTTTCTATTTGTCATTAGTATAACCCAGATCTCTTCAACTGAAAGCTTATTTCCTGGTAGAAAAGGACGAGTTAAAGGACCGCATCTTTTCTTCCTTGTTCTTTCTCCCCATTTTCACCATCCAGTCCGGATAACATGATCCAGTTGTTTACCCGCATTTGCACTCTCGTCTTTCAATTTGCAAAGCATGTGAACCCAGCCCTGCCCAAGCAAGTCAGTTGATTTGCTTTTCTTTTTTGAGCCCTAGGAAAATAGCTGTTGTTTAAAATATAGAAATGCTTCAGTGCTACTGATCAGTTGGGTTTTAATAGATTCCATGTGACATGGATTTACTCTTACATTTACATGGTTGGACTCTTTTGTTTGGACATTAATCAGCTTTATGGGCTGGGTCCTAATCCACTGGACTTGACCTGTAATTTGCAGCCATTTGAGCTAAGTCTAGACATTGAGATCTGAAAAGTGTCTCTGAAATTGCAGTTTTCTGCATGTAGGTAATTGTGCGTCTAATTTTGTGTGCTCTCCTGGAAAAGAAGTTCTGGAAGAGTGGTAGTAAAACTCAGTATTGACACCCCAGTTTCACAAACACACACACAAACACACAAATTTATAACAAGAGAAGTGATTTAGTTACTCTGATGTTATTGCTTGTAATCTAGTTTGGTAGAAGGATGGAACTTTGAAATTCCATTGAAAAAATGAACATTCCCACTTCAGTTACTTTATTTGTCAGGAAGAAAATGCTTTCCTTTTAATTTTTGTTTGTTTGGTGACTTCATATATGTGATTATTGTTTTCTTGATTTAAAACATGGCTATGAAAAATATTTGCATTAATCCTTCTAAAACTGAAAGTCCACTGACACATTTGTTTGGATAAATCCAGTTGCCTCCCATGTTGGGTTGTGAGAATTGTTACGAGAATTACTTGATGTAGGACTTGAGTCCACATGCAGAATGAGTCTTTGAGGAAGAGGTTTAATAATTTTATAGCTACCTTTGGGGAAAAATCTATCTTGTACTGTTCCTGTCAATGCATTACATTTGGCTGCAGTGTAATTAATCAGTTGTTACGTTGCTTAGTTTTCTTGATTTTTTTTCCCAAAGTTCTCCATGCAGTTAAAAGTGCAAAGTAACATAGTTCTGTGCAAAACCTTCTTCACTTTTCAGTGCATTTGCCAGAGAAATGGCTAACCACTTACTGCTTTTTTTTTTTTTTTTTTTTAATGTTCTGTCTCTCACGAATTTTTGAACCACTGAGAGCTTTTATCTTTCCCCCCATATAGGTAGCACGACTTCAGTAGTCTCCTTTGAAAGTTTCTATTTAGAAGCTGTTTTGAAAGTTTAAATACATTTTATCTTTTTATTCTCATATTTTTCATTGCAGTAGCAGATTTTAGCAATAATAAATTGATTTGATAATTCACCAAAGACCTAATTTTGTTGTGTCACCCAAACCTGGTGGATCTTTGCAATTGCACTTCCACAACTCCTCCAATGCCTCTTTGGTGCCGTGCCTCGAGATGTGATAGCTTCTTTTGGTGATGCATACAAATGCTTATCCCAGATTGTTCTTTATTCCTCTAAATTGTCTGTTGCCAAAGATCTTTCAAACAATATTTTTTCTTACATTGCTTTGTACTCTTCTGTGATTTCCTTACAGCCTTGTTTTATTTCAGCTGACCTCTGTTTCTGATAATTACACAATCATACTAGTTGAGCACTTACAGATAATATTGTTTTCTGCTGTTACATTTCTGTTCAGGGATTTTTTTTGTGTGTGCTTCTACCTTGCATGATAGCATTCTGTTAGTAATGATACTCCATTCTCTTAGTAACTTTTGGGATATACTTTCTGTTTTCATTCAGATGGGTTTTCTGAGTGCACTTTGCCATTTAGGGCTCAGTAGTTGCCCACAGCAAAGGTCAGCACTTTGTACTTATTCATCCTTGTATATATTTATCTACTTCCTGTTTTTTAGCACTGCTCATATATTCTGGTTAACTATACCCAAGCATTTTTAAAAATCACTATGCTGATTCTCTTAATTTTAATTCCTTTTTTTTTTTTCCCCCGTTCTTTTAACTTCAGGCTTTTAAAACATGTACCCCTCTGCTTTTATCCTCTTTCTTCCGTCTTCCACTGCCTTATTCTCGCTTATAGAAATGTCTTACATGCTCTCTCCATGTATAAAATATTATAGGAGCACCCCCCGAGGTGAAAATACCCCAGCACTACTCAAACAGCAGAATCTGTATTTCTCTCCTTCCTTCAGGATGTCTGTACTGACAGGGGTGTCGGGTTGGTCAGTAAGGGTACAGAGGGCCAGGAAATTAGAAGGAGTCAGATTCCCAAGCAGGTTGTGTCAGCAGAGTGAAAAGAAAGCCATGTTGGCTCTTATTTGTTGCCAACGGCAAACGTTGGGCAAAAATAGCTCAGGTAGCAGCATATGGCGCCCTACTTCTCTGGGTTTCTGTACATGGTTGTTTCTGGTGTACTCTTCTCTGCCCTACTGAGTTATTAAAGATCATCTGCCCCACAGATACGCGCTGAGCAGACTCTTAATCCATGATGGCAGAGGGGGTGAGCAGCCAGGAAGGTGCTGGGTTGTGCCATGCAGGCCGTTAGCCTGGCACAGTCGGTGAAAGGCGGCTGTTTTCCCGTGGGAAGCAGCAGCACCAGCATCTCCCTCGGCCTCAGGAGTTAGGAGGGACAGCATCGTCCAGCTTTCAGGTGACGAGATGGCTGTGGAAAGAAAAATGTAAGGCCTCGGGCTGCCGGTCTCCATAAGGATGAGCCCGCCATGCTACATCGCAGCTGAGCCCCACTGGACAGTGGTCTCTGTGTCACCCAAAGTCAGAGTTAACCTCCTTCGGCGTGTGTGTCACAGTGAGCTGGAAGCATCATTCTGGTCCATTCTGTGGTGTTTTTTTAATAAGCATTTCTACCGTTTATTTTATAAAGAGTGTATTTTCCATTACTGGGCAACCTGTCCAAAACAAACACTCCACACTATGGACATGCCTGTGCTCACAGAAAAGGCCGGGGGTGCTTACTTATCCACCTGGGCAGGTCCCTAGTCCTCATGCCCGAAAGGAATGCCTTCCATCTGTTTCTTTTTCTGGTTTTTTTGTGGGATTTTTTTTTGGTAACTGGTCCAGCTGCACCCTTGTGAGAAGGAAGCGGCGAGACCAGGCCACAGGACGTCAGAGGGGAAGCAGGGAAGCCGATTTCCAGAACACTTTATGCAGACAAGTTGCATCTGCCTTAATGCAAACAGCATTTCCATCCCTTCAGCATCACTTTTGTAAGCACAGTTGCAGTTTGAAGAGTATATAATTAATACCAAACATGTTGAGTTTCCTATATCCCAGCTTGGGAGACCCCACATACCAGGACAAGTAACAGCCGAGGGGGCCATGTTGTTAGGTCGTGCCTGGAGTGCGTGCCTGAAAAGTCTTTTTTTGAATAGATAGGCTCCTGAAGGTTAATCCTGACGATCACACAGCACTGTGTGATCCTGTGTGTGGGTTGCAGCCAAAGATCACCGAGATGTGCCTGGCACAGGAAGCCACAGAGGTGGAAAAAAAGGTCACCGTGCCGATCACCAGGGATGCACGGTGGAGACCCTGCTGCAGGGCACACAAGGCGTGAGCCGTGCGCAGCTTGTAGAGCGTGCGGTCAGCATTGTGTCTTTGTGTGTGGGCCGTTCCTGAGAAAGAGCAGGGAGGACTTGTGTCCTTGGTCTTCCCTGACAACCCCTCTCCTTTGGCACTGACATGCACTGAACCGCCCTAGACTTCCGGAGTTGTTCTCTCTGGAGAGGTACCACCTCTCTCCGATTTGTGCCCAAGACTGTTCTCCCTCACCCCACCCCACCAGGTGTCTGTGCTTAAAAAGCATAACCAAAAGGATTTGGTACTGATTTCTTCTAGGACTGTTTGGAGATTTCATCACTCATACTTTAGAACTCGGTCCAATCTGTGGAGTTCTTATTCTCCTAACATCACGTTTTATTTAGATGGATCAGTTGATCAACCTATCTATCTGTTAAGTGAGAGTTTTGGCAAACTGTTACACATCTCAAGGCCAGCAAAGACATTAAACTAGAATTGAATGCACTTTAAATGAGATTCATACCTTTATTTTGTCCTTTTTGAAAGGTACGTATGTTGTCATCTCATTAAAAGGGGAAAAATTCTAAAACAAGTGTTTTTTCAGTTCTTTTTACATCTCCAAGTGACTCACCGGAGCAGGATATAGCAAAACTTGCTGGTTGTAAACAGACGAAACAGGAGACCAGCACTCCACCCAGATATTTAAGCAATATTTTCAGCTTCCATCATTCAGTGTCTTTGCTTTTCTCTACCCAGCCTCCTTGTTATTAATGGCCATTATGACTCTCAATCGTGCTGTTTACATATGTCTCCAAACATTTGTTTTAGCTGCTAACAAACAGTACTCAGGCTGGAGGAGCAGTAAAATGTCAGTGCTGCTTGGAATAAGAAATTCTCAGGATGCTCTGCATGCTGGCGGCCGGGTACTGTTCCCTTACAAATTCACTGCTAATTTTGACGGCAGCAGAATTGGAGCCTTTCGTCCGTCTCCTGCCAGTGACACGGGGGTCAGCGTAAGCATGCCT